>NW_024425119.1:2028855-2070673 GCF_017311325.1 Ursus maritimus
CCCCCGCAGACGGGCCCTGTGCATTTCCTGCATTGGAAATGCATGAGAAGTGCCTGGAAGAAACAGAAGCCCTGTGTTAAAACAGTGCTGCTATTTTGGACAAAAATAATGTCGTTCGGCCTGTGAGCCAGCCCTGTTGTGCTTTTTGCTCACCTCAGGCACAAATGTGTGTCCTCTAGGACCGGGCTGCTAGGGCCTCAGCTTTTCCTTTTGCTGAGACCTGTTCATGCCATCCTTTGTCCCTGAGTGGACTCAGTGCACCATGCGGACACTGAGGAGCTGGAAAGGCTGTGAGCTGTGTCTCCTGGGCCTCGGCAGCTTTGGGCCTGAAACCCCCTGCCGGCTCTCTCCCAGGCCCTGGCAGTCAGGCGCTCTGCCCTTGCTGCTCTGCTCATAACTGGCCACGGGGGTTAGGGAGCAAGCCTAGGACTTGTCTGGGAGTTGCATTTGCAGAGCACTGTAGCTAGACTTGAGAAATGTCACCTGTACACAATAAAGGGGAGGGGTGATAGGATTAAAGGACCAAAGTCTCCCCCAAGCCACCGCTTGGCACTCCTCCTGCCTCTGCCCTCCTCTAAGACCCTGGATATCAATGCTGATTGATTGGAGCCTTCAAGAGGTCCACTTCCACCCTCCTCCCAACCAGCCAGCCTACACCGAGGATCAGACTTCCAAAGAGCAGAGGTGGCTTTCCCAAGGTCACGGGGCTAGTGTGCTAATCACATACAACCAAGAGCCAAGGCCCCCAGGGCCCTGTCTGCTGCCCTTTCCACCATGATCTCCTCCATTTATTCTGTGCCTTTTCCTTCCCTGTCTTCCTTCCACCCTACCTCTCCTCTATAAGCCCTGAGAACTTTCTGACAAGGGAGCCATCTGCATGCACGCAGACAAAGCAGTGTTCCATTGCATAGTGACCGTGCCTGCCTTGGCAGGGCTGAATCTGAGACCCCTATAGGCATGGCTCCCTAATGCCCTCTTCATTTGGTGATGCCCTTTCCCCCATCTGTGACTCCGTGTGCCCACAGCCCACAAGCACAAGAAACAGGATGTGCTGCAGCCCTGTGACACAGAGTACCCCGTGTTCGTGCACCAGACGGCCATCCAGGAGACCAACGGGGTCATCGAGTGTGGAGGCTGCCAGAAGTAAGGCCAAGGACAGCTCTGCCAGACCCCAGCCAGGCTCCCACCGTCTTTGCTTCTCCTTTTCCTTAGTGAAGGAAACACAGGCTGAGGCAGAGGGTAGGCCGGCTGGGGGTGCTGGATGGTTTGGTGTGCTGTCTTAAGGGAACTGGGGAAAGGTGGTCCTGAGGCGAGATCTAGGCCCACCCACCCCACCTCAGGCTCCAAAGCCATCCCGCCCAGAAGAAAGTCTCCCACTGCCTCTCTCGGCGACCCCTTCAGTGTGGGTCTTACACACACCTGCTGAGCCCACAGCAGCTCAGTGTCAGAGACACAAGCTCAGCGGCATCTGCAAGCCCTTGGAAGGCACGGGTAGGCAAGAATAGCTTTGAGTAAAGAAACCGGTCGGCTCTCCCTCAGAAACCTGTCTGTGCAGAGAAGCAGGCAAGCTTGAGGACCTTCTCAGGAGTGGGTGGACTGAAGGAGGGCTCCTAGCTCAGTCAGATCACACCTGGCCTCTCCAACCCCAGGCCTGGAGCCTGTGTGTGCACCCTGCCTAGACTCAGGCCTTCTCCCGTGTACAGGCCACTAGATCCGAGCTAGATCAACCGGCTCTGCCAAGCCTGGGAGGGCAGGGAGACCTGACAGAAACTTCTGTCCTGCTGACTCCCACCCTGAACTCGGGACCTCCCCACTTGTGAAGTTCTGTCTTGGGCCTCCTCTAGGGTATCCACTCAGCCAGCTTTGCCTTCTGCCAGCAGCTGCCCAGGATGTCCCTCAGACTCCCCAGACCTCCAGGGAATTATTTTCTGTGGGACGCCTCAGACTGTGGCATGGGATGGTCCTACTAGTGTGTAATGTCGGGTGGATGTTAACCTCACCAGAGCGGTTTTCTGGGAACTACTGTGACGCGTTTATCTCAAAGACTTGTCGTGAGGATAAAGTAAATGGTCTGGTGTAAAGCACAGACTTTAGAGTAGACAGATTTGAGTTCAAAAACTGGTTCTGCTGCTCCCTAGCCATGTAACCTTGGGCAGGTTACCTCACCACCTCTTCTAGCCTCTGTGTTCTCCTCTCCAAAACAGGAATAACACCAACCTCCTTCGGAGTGGTGAAGGTTAAATGTGTGTGTGTGTGCGCGTGCATGTGTGTGTGTGTGTGTGTGTGAGAGAGAGAGAGAGAGAGAGAGAGAGAGAGAGAGAGAAATCATCCACCCCAAAGGAAATGCTCAGGAAGTGGCAGCTACTGTTACATAACGCACCAGGCCCTGTGCAGAACAGGCTTTCCCTAATCCTTTCATCCCTCCCGCTGGCAGGACTCCAGGGCCGTGCGTGGGCGCGCTCTGCCACCTTGTGGCCAAGTCTGAGCACTGCATCTTTCCAGCACAGCCTGCGGCCCGCCCCCCACCACAATCACCCAAAGCAAGGGTAGCCACACATCCCTATTTGCTTGGGGCAGTCTAGATTTATGCCTGTTGTCCCTGAATATATTAATAACAACTCCTTTCCCTCTCAAGAATTATCCCCGTGTGGACTTCCTCACCTCCAATCTGCAAGGAAGCCGTACCACTGCAAGGGCTTGTGGATAAAATAAGCCCAGAGGACTGAGTTTGTTGCCTAGCACTGTCCCTGCAACTGCTCCTGATCTGACCTGCCTCGTGGTTCTGTTCCTTCCCCTGCCACCCCAGCTCCACACTATAAGTCTCCAGAAACTCCCTAGACACTCGAAGTCGAGCCTGCCGTAGAGAAGTTCTGTGACCCACTTCTCTCTTTGCTGTAGGATATTTGTGATGCAACAGATTCCCAGTAGTAACCTTCTCCTCCTGGTGACAGACCCCACCTGTGACTGTAGTATCTTCCCACTAGTCCTGCAGGAGGCTACAGAAGTCAAATATATCCTTCCAATCTCCAGGATATGTGGGCTGAGGGAGGTTGGAGGTATAGATGTCATGGAGGGGCTCAGATGTTGAGAGGCAAGGCCAGCCTCCCTCACCACCAGCATCCCACCCTCCCCTCCAGGGCATCGTGATTTGTTCCAACCCTCCCCTCCTCCACCCCTGGGTGCTGTCTTCTGACCTTGGAAGCCACTTGCAAGGCAGCTGGTTCATTCTTCCCGAACTTAGTCTCTAGAATCTCCAGAATCCGCTCCTTCCATGAGATGTTCACCTTAACAGTGAATTCTGCACATAATGCCTCTGTCAAGTGTGACAGGATGCGCTCCCAGAAGCTTCGCCGGAGACCAGATTCCTGCCATGCCTTCCATCCAGAGGTAAGGGCTGGAGGGGGCCACAGGGGTGGGGCTTGGTCTTCACCCTAAACCCTCAGCTCCAGGATGGTGCCTGTGCAATTGCAGACCTGAGTGGACACACGAATGCAGCTGTGCCTGTGCACCTGCGTGGAATACATTCATGCGTGCGCACTGACATTTAGCCCCTGTGGCATTCACACACTGAGTCAACCAGGAGCTGAGGGCCAAATTCCTAGGGTTTGGGCCCTCAGTGATTTAAAACACAGCTTCCCCATGTTGCCTTCATTACTACTGCACTTAGCTCCGAATGATCTGAGCAAAAAGGAGGAAACCGTTATATGCATAATACTGATGGTGACCGACATTAATTGAGCACCCACTACATAAGGTGCTTTTAGCTTAAGGCCTCAAGCTGGGTGCCTCATACATGGTATTGTCTTTGCTGGATATGACTGCCACAAATAATCCACATCAAAGCAGCTTCCAGAGTTGCAGGCTTCCCCAAAGTCATTCTAAGAGGATGGCCCCACGGCCACTATAAGACTAGGGACAAGCAGAGGCTTGAGCCCAGTTCTGGGCTGAGTGCACAGCCTCTACTTTTCCCCCAAAAATAGGTGGTCTAAAAAAGATGGCAGTGTTTCCTCCATTTTCTGGAATTTCCTTCTTTCCCCAGGTTTTTGGCTACTAGTCCCAGAGACCCTCCTCCCTACTCCTTGCCTCGTCTTGAAGGCTACCCTTTCATCTCTGCTCTGGGTTCACAGGAAAATGCCCAGGAGTGTGGCAGCACCTCAGCCACCTCAGCCTCGCTCCCCATGCTCCTGCTGCCTGTGTGTGCCTGGGTGCTACCACCCCAGCTGCTGCGGTGACTCTCGCCCAATGTCACCTTTGTTTTGACAAGATGATCCTTCCAGGGACGTTCTAAAGAGTCAGCACCTGCCATGTGATCCACCTCACTATACCTGAGTTATCACCCAGGTCACTGTTCATCTCAATCTTGGGCTAATTGGCCCTGCCTCCTGAGATTGCCAGATGGAACCAGAAACCTCTTCTCAAAGACCTTCCGGGGTGCCTAATACCATCCTTCCTACCTCCTCTTCAGCAGCCCAGCGTGAGCTCAATTTGGACCACAACAAAAGAATTTAATTCCATCTATTCTCCAGAAGTTCAGACCCAGCCAAGGGTCGGCTATTTCCAATGAGCCCAGTTGGCCTTCAGTAGAATCCAAGAACTTAAAGGTACTGAGAAAGAGGGGCAGAACTAGGCCAACAGCAGAAATGAGATGAAGAACATGGCCCACCTGAAATAGAGCTTTCTCAAAATGAGATGCATGGTGGGGGGTAGCTCAATTTCCTAGCTGCTGCTCAAACAAGGCGTGTGTGTGTGTGTGTGTGTGTGTGTGTGTGTGTGTGTGAGAGAGAGAGAGAGAGAGAGAGAGAGAGAGAGAGTGAGAGAGAGAAAGAGAGAGAGACAAGGAAGTAACTAGTAATGGGAAAAACCCAGTACAGGAAGAGGTATTAAGTCCTTTTATATTACTGTGGCATGTCTGCAAACTATTGCTATTAAAAACTTCTAAAAATGTCTTTACAAAATGCTAACATACAGAAACTTTTGCATCTAAGAAAAAGCCAATAGGGTAAAATATACAGCTGCAGCACTAAAAGGTGATAGAAGAACAGGGGAGGTGGAGGCACGGCGGCAGCCAAGCAGAGGTCACAGGAAAAAGAACAGTCCTTCAGTGGCATGGTGAGGGATCTCCTGACAGCTAGCTCCAGACCCCCAGGAGGTCCAGGTCCCATAGTGGTCTTTTTCTAGCCACTTATCTTTATAAAAGAGACTACCTTGATCTCCAGGTCCTGGGATTGAGCCCCATGTCAGGCTCCTAGCTCAGCAGGGAGTCTGCTTCTCCCTCTCCCTCTGCCTCTCCCCCTGCCTGTGCTCTGTCTCTCAAATGAATAAAATCTTTTAAAAATAAAATAAAATAAAATAAAAAAAATAAAATAAAATAAAATAAAATAAAATAAAATAAAATAAAGACTACCTGACTCTATCCCTGGGGTTGGCATTTCGAGGAACATTCCAACATGCACAGCCAAGTCCACCAGGAGGGGAGCTCTATCTGGGAACTTACTCTCCACATGCGCACCTCCCACCGGTGTGTATCTCAAGGCCCTGGAGCTTCCTCCGAGATAGCAGCTTCCACTGTGAGAGCACCAGTAAAGGCAGAACCATGTAGAAATTCTGAGGCGGCCTCAGAACTTTAAATTCAACCAACCTCCAACGAGGAGGTCCAGGCAAGCCCCAAGATAAGCACGGACAGCGTGCAGGGCCTTGGGAGACCCTTCTTCTCAGGCCGCCACAATTCAGAGTACAAGCTTCCCACCAGTAAATGGCCCCACTTCCCTATAGAGTGGGCCAACTTTGCACAAATTGCATGTTAACTACTATTAGTCTATTAACTCATTTTGGGGGGGTGGGGAATGGACCAAGAAATGAGAGTGAGGATGCCAAGGACAATAGGCAAAGATCGCAAGTGTCCATCTGACACAGGTGGGTGAGAACGCAGCAGGGAACCCTTTCTCCAGTCCTCTCAGATGCCATAGTTCAGAGCTTCCCCACCATCCTGTCAAGAAGACCTTATCGGGAGGCACCGGGGTGGCTCAGTCAGTTAAGCGTCGGCCTTCAGCTCAGGTCATGATCCCAGAGTTCTGGGATCAGTCCCACATGGCGCTCCCTGCTCAGCGGGGAACCTGCTTCTCCCTCTCCCTCTGCCTGCCACTCCCCCTGCTTGTGCACACTTTCTCTCTCTCTCTCTCCCCCTCTGTTAAGTAAATAAATAAAATCTTAAAAAAAAAAAAAAAAAAGACGACAACGACCTTATCATGACAGGCACGGCAGCATGAACACTTCCTCACTGTTGCCCCAGCGCCTCCACCACCACCAGTAATGCCTGGGGCCCACGGCCACCCCTCTGCCTTGTTTTGGCATTCATAAACGTTCTGGCCTCCAAACAGCATCTGACCTCTACTACCAACTCCCAGACACAGGCTGCTAGTCTTTCTCTCTTGGACAGCAATCCCATCTTTGGAAAGGCCTGTCTTCCCTGCCCACCCACGGAGAGCATTTTCAGGCAAATTTATCAACCATCTTGGCCATATCATTTAAAAACCAAGACAGGAAGTGCCCGGGCAGTTTCCAGCCTTTTGTCTATTTCATCCCCATGTCTCTGGATGGCCAGGAAACTGTAAATTTGGGAAATCACTTCTAGAACCAATGGAAGGAATAAACTAACCTTTCTCATAAACTAACCTTACTCCTCACCTGGAAGAACGGAATGTTCTTTTGAGCTTCAAGGGTCAGAACTGTTCTTCCTTTCTTAACAGAACCACTAAAGGACAGCAGGTGGCAGCCTCAATCAAGCTGAAGAGACATTGCTGATTTAGATGAACAAAGTTAAAACCAAAGCCATTTAATAAATGACAAGATTCTGTTAGAATCTTGAAATCTCTTTTCTTAAAGGACCAAGAACTCAAAGCTGCTGTCAGATCCTCCTTCCTCAGTACCAGGGATAAATTACTAGATCCACCTAATAATGTTACACATTTTAATAGAAGTGCTTTCAGGTAAAACAGCTCACCACTTCATAATGCTAAGTGAAGTTCTGATTCAGGAGGTCAAGGGAATGGAAGCATCTTAAAGTCAGAGAAGTAAATATGAGGGATGGGTATCACAAAAGGAAGAAATCAGAGCAAGAGCTTGGCAGAAATGCCCGCCAATCACTATGGAGAGGTTGAGAAATGTTGATCTCCGTGAAAGATGCAAAGAATATAAGCCCATTTTAAAAGGTGAGAAAAGGAAAAAAAAAAAAAAACAGAAGGTAAGGGACACTAGGGAAATAAACGACTTCTTGCCTATGTCACTGGCAAATGGCAAAACCTGACCCTCAACCTACCTCTTGTTCTAGCTCAGCATAGCCAAGGAAAGGATGGGAGGACGTAGGCTATGAGAGGCTTTCACGTTCGTGCAGCTAGATTCCCTGCTTCCTCAGTTTCCCCGACGCCTGCTCCAGGCCATCACAAGTACAAGTTACAAGAGTCAGACGGACCTCCTTTTTCTACCAAGTCACATTGCTGAAGGCAGAAAAACTTCGTACATAAGGACACAAGGAGTGGTGGTCAATAGTTCATGACCAATGAGGGAAGGAAACACAGAACACGGTGTAAATGAAACAAAATATTCTAGAGACAAGGATATTATTCTAGGATAAATTGTAAAGCAACACTGCCCAAGTGCTTCTTCAGGAAATCCAGAGCCTTAGCATTCTACAAAGTCAAAATTCAAACGTCCTTTATTTCCTTTGCTATTATATCCACGGATATCACCTAAGAAAGGGAGCATACAGTTCTTAGCAAAAAAGTAGGAAAAACCAAATGGTTCTTTATAAATAAGGCCTCAAAAGAGCAGAATGCGATCCAGTGTTCTATACCCAGATAATTATATAAGGAAACCCTGAAGTTTTATCTATACTTAAAAATGAGAATTCAGGGCAGATGGGTGGCACAGTTGGTTAAGTGCCCAACTCTTGGTTTCAGCTCAGGCCACAATCTCAGGGTCGTGAGATGGAGCCCGGCATCTGGCTCCAAGCTTAGCATGGAGTCTGCCTGAGGTTCTTTCTCCTTCTGACCCTCCCACTCATGCTCTCTTTCTAAAATAAATAAATCTTTTAAAAAAAGAGAGAGAGAATTCAAATACTGGGAATTCCCCTGCAAAGGATTCCTTTCTTAAATTACACAAAGGGTTAACCCCCAAACCTTTCGGTCAACATGAGATTTAATCCGAACTGTCTTCTTACTGTAGAGTGTGGCACAAGAGTCACACTTGGCCTTTCTAAGCTTCAGTCTCCTCATCCAGGAAATGAGTCGTACTGATCAGTTCACAGGGAGGTGGTTACGAGTATCTGATACCAAGAGTCCTTCGACAGAAACCTTCATATAAAGTAACCATTATGTTAGGTATTACTCTTATAAACTTTAATCATAAATTAAGAACTACCCCTTGGAGTTAGGTCTCCCCTCCAGTCTAAACCTGGTCCCCGTTT
This sequence comes from Ursus maritimus, assembly GCF_017311325.1. Classification (NCBI taxonomy): domain Eukaryota; kingdom Metazoa; phylum Chordata; class Mammalia; order Carnivora; family Ursidae; genus Ursus; species Ursus maritimus. Next base: position 2,037,317 of record NW_024425119.1, read on the forward strand.
TAACGAAAGCCTAAGAAAGTCAGGAAAAGTGAGCTGGGCATAAATAACTTTGATTTGCGCATTCAGAATGGAAAGTCTCTGACAATTTCTTAAGCTTCAGGTCTAAGTTAAGGCTTCAGGGGAGGTAAGCTGAGGCAATAAAACAGTACACAACAAAAGTTCATATTCCATTTGGTTCTTTTTATTAGAAGTTGAGAATACAGCAAGTAAGGGAAATCCCATGGTGAATGAAACCATCACACAGAGGCCTTTCTGGAACCCCAACCCTCTATGATCCCCAAAAATGTGCTTTGTGGCTTCAGCAATTTATAAAGGGGAAGGGGGGAAAATACTGAAAAAGGCCACTATTTAATGGTGAAAGAATGAAGCTGTAGAGGTCCTAACCAGCCTAGGGCCAACAAAGAAAAATTAAAAAATCTGCACAGAGCAAGCAAGCCTCTGATGCTGAGAGTAAGGCATTCAGGCGCCAACCTGGTGAGAGTTCTCAGCGAGCACTGTGAAGACCAAGTGCACAGTGAGGCTGTTGGTAGTGAGTTGCACACTGACACACACATATAAATGGGCACACACACACACGCACTCGCACACACACCTTAAAGAGGGAGATTTTTACTGGATTACACATCATTGATGTTAATTTAACTTTTCCTAACAGTTTGTGCTATGTTGAACCAGGTTCAGCTCCTCCTTTGGGGTGTGGGGTGACTGGGCCCAGAAACTACTACTTCTGTTGGTGGTGTTACAGGGCTGTATCTTATACCCTGTATCCCAAAGTGCATGACTGAAGAGCAAGTCTGGCTTCTGATATGTGCTGTTGCTTCCATGAGACTAAGTGTCCTTCCTTCCAGATGGCCACTGACCTGCTGGACTATTCCCTCAAAGGGAGTAATACTGTTCTTTATTCTGTCAGACACTGCACCAGTTCACTCACTCAAGTCTTTTGCAGGGTCCCCTGGCACCCAAGGCAGTGACCTTATCCAGAACCAAGATACTCTTTAAGTTCTTCCCCAGTTCTACAAAGGATTCCTTCTTCCCGGTTGCCAGCTTTTGCTAGAGATTGGAAGGGGAGAGAAAGGAGATTAACAACCAAGAAAATGCTCTGCTGGATAGGAGACCCTTCCCATACACCAAACACCTATTTGAGGGTGTCAGCCCCCGTGCTTAGGGCTTCAATGTTTAGTTCTAAAACCCACAATCCCCAGGATGTAACTCAATCACCTGAAGTCTTGGGTGACAGCAAGTAACCTAAGACTCAAGTGCTATTTTGGTGGTTTGCCTATGAGCCAAGATTAGAATTCTATGAACCAGATCCTTCCCCTACCACTCTCCCTAACACCGTATCAGGGTACCTCTGGGGCATGAGCAACCTTTTTTCCACTTCTAGCAGCTCTTTAAAGATACAGCTGTACCAGACTCCCTAGCAATAACATACCATTTTCTTTTATAACTTCCCACCATGCTATCCCCCAAAACTGGGGTTCAGGGAATACTGATGACTCCAGAGTGGGTTCCGGACCTTGCTTTACAAGAGTTCTACTGGCTTTCTTGTTCAAGAACAGCTGATACGTGTGTTATTACCAGGCTTACTAAGACGGTGCCAGAGGTGAAATTCACCTTTCCTGATCCAAAGGAAGCATTCTCCCAACCTATGTAAATGAGCTCAGGAGGTACCTGGACAAGTCGGAATCTCTTTTGTGACTGGCTCCATGCCAGGAACTATGATGCCAGGGAAAAGTCCATCTGTATTCCCAAGAGGAGGAAGGGTAGTCAGGGCAGTGACTTTAACAGAAGGAAATTTCTGGGGCGTTCCAGAGCTCCACAACAAAGATATGGAAAACTGTCACATCCCTGAAGATAAAAATCACCACAAAATTGAATAGGATGCCAGGAAGTAATCAGATCAGCCTCTGGGCTAATATTTCCAGAGCTCCTCCCACTGTCTCCACTACCCCTTTGCTGGCATAACTGACTTTCCCAAATAAATGGCTCTACTCTTTAGAAGGGGTCACTCTCAGCACAGAAAACAAGTCAGTCTTTCAAATGATACCTTAACTAGAGCCTTTATCTAACACATCCTGTCAGCCATTCACGTGCTGCTTCCACTGAGAAAACACATACAGCTTCCCTCTACCTTGGGACTACCAAAGGCTCTCAGACATGAGAGTGGTCATGTGATCACTGGGCTGGGGCTGTACTTCCTGCCCCACAGGGTCCAAGGTATGCCAGCCTTTAGAAGGCACCTTGGTGCACCAAGGCATTATACATTCTGGGGCCATCACCTGATCCTCCTACAGTCACTTTGTGCAAAATTGAAACAGTGTGTGGTATTTGCATGTTTCATTCTATACAAAAATTCCCCTCCCTCCCTACCCCTTATGTTTTAAACATTTATATAAATTCTTATTTAAACAGTAAGTTAGAAATCTTATTTACATTAATTTCTTTGTTCTCCCAAAAGAGCATCTAAAATCACATTCCCACCCTTTAATAGGATATAAATGTTCACCTAAATTGGTTTGTATTATTGATTTAAGGAGAGAGAAAGGGAGAAGAACGAACCACCAGCTAAACTGTGTTCCCATCTTCTACAAAGAAATGTGACACAGATCAGAAGCCAGTTTGCCAAGGTCGTGCAGAGCCCTCAATCAGTAGATCCCAATTATAAGTCAGGGTTTGGGCCATTTCTCCTTTTCTCCAAATTGATGCACTCCATCCTTTGAGGTATGATTTATTTTTGTTTTTCTCTTCTCAGTCGTGTACCAGGTGGAGCCCCAAGGGCATCACAAAGCCCACGAGGCTGTCAAAGTTTTGGGGCTCCTCTGGCACTGGCGTCAATGGCCAGTAAGGGAGGCCCTGCAAACACTGCAGGCCGTGTTCAGGGTCACAGTCCCCAGCTTCTGGAAGGAGTCACAGTGCATCCTCTTCACTGCAGCCTCCGCCAATCATGAAACGGAACTCCTGGAGGTTTGAGACGCCATGGAAGTGAACGAAAGCGCCAGCAACCACAAAGATGTGAAACAGCTGATGAGAGTGAAACTGGAGGGGAGGGGGGAGAAACCCGTTCATTATTAAAGTCTGCTAAAGAGTCCTCAGGTTGTTTGTGCTGAGCAGGGCAGGGAATGGAGTGACAAAGCTCAAATTCGAGGTGTCCACAGATCTTGGAACATCCATTAGGCATATCACATTCTGCTGAACTGAAGGCCAGCTGTCCCCAAAGAAATCAAGGTGCTGCCGCTAAATTCTAACCATGAAGATGTGTACACGTATCACAGGAGTATCTGGTGAACTCGGGCAAATGGCATACACACACTCTTGCCAACAGACTACAAAAGACCAAAGATCCCTCCATGCCTAGCAATGGGCTACAGTTAGACATGGGGAGGTTTTCCTCTTTGCTGAAGGAGGTTTTTATCATGGCCTAAATAAAGTACCAGAGCTATGGCCAATTTAAATGTTGCTCTCCTTCAGAAAAACTAAAGGGATTTCCAGGATTAGGTAGAAGGTTAAAACATATGACTCCTTCAGCTCTAAGACTCTAGAATTACATGAACATACCTTATCAAAAGACTAGCAAGGCCAGGCCTTTTCCTTCCTTCTCAAATCAGAAGCTGGTCTACAAGCACATGACATTTTTTCTGATTTAATCTGTTTTGTTGAATGCTAGTTCATTTCTTAAAAGGGATCTATCAATTGCTCAGTGCACCAAATATCACTTCAAAAATTATACTATTCTCTCATTATCATCAAGAGAAAGATATTGATTTTAGAGGTGTAAACTAGAAAGAGTCACAAGTCACATCCCAGAAGAAAGGGATAAAGAAAGGGGGGTAATCAGAAGGGGGAGTGAAGCATGGGAGACTATGGACTCTGAGAAACACACTGAGGGCTTCAGAGGGGACGGGGTGGGGGAATGGGATAGGCTGGTGATGGGTAGTAAGGAGGGCGCATATTGCATGGTGCACTGGGTGTTATACGCAACTAATGAATCCTCGAACCTTGCATCAGAAACCAGGGATGTACTGTATGGTGACTCACATAATGTAATAAAAAAACATTAAAAATAATAATAATAAAGACTAATTTCCCCACCAAAAAAAAAAAAAAAGTCACATCCCAGGAAATGCTTCCTAGGATATCAAAGGGGATTCATTCTCCCAAAGAACGGGGGGAGGGATCTCCATAATCAATGTCAAAATGATGATGAGGCAATCTCCAAAAGATAAATTAACTAATTTGAATCTGAAAAGATTGCCGAAATTAGCATTATCTTCGATTTTATGGTGGGCTAAATTAAACTTTGAAGACTAGGTGATCTGCTTAGTTTACAATCATGAGGAACAGAATTCCAAAGGTCAGACTTCATATCAAGCAACTCTTCAATTCTGTACCTACTGAAAATATTTCAGGCCATCCTCAATTACAAAGTTTCCATCTATTGGTCCCTTACATTTCTTTCCCCTTCTCTTTCCCTCTCTCTTAACCACAATCTAGTTAGCTTTTCCTCTTCTCTTGCTACCAAACACGTATACACACTCACTCACTCTCATTACAAATCACCGAATTTTAGTATCAAAAAGGACTTTGGTAAATAATCTAGTCCATCACCCTCATTTTCTAAATGAGGAAACCAAAACAAACTAAATGCCTTGTCAGTTCAGTGTAATATAAAGGAGCACAGACTCTAATATTAGACTAGCCTGATTCAAATTCCACTCCTACCACCTAGTAGTAATTTGTCCTAACTTTGGACAAGTTACCTAATCTCCCTAAGCCTCATTTCCTAATCCGTAAAATGGAAAACAATAGTTGTCATACCTTATACGGCCAATGTATTTAATAAGGTAATCTGTGTAAAGTGCTCACTCAGTACCATGCCAGCCACCAAGTAAGTGCTCAGTAAATGTCAGTCATCACTGTACTTATCATCCAGAGAAACACAACTAATGAGAAAGAGTTACAACTAAAATACGAGTCTCTCAATTTTGAGTCTAAACTTTTTCAATTATTTCACACTTTCCGGTCTGCCAGTAACATAACTAACAGATACGTATGTATACAACCTAACTGCCCCTGGTCATACTTACCCAGATATCACACTTGCCAGGAAAAAAGCGTTCAGGGATACGGGCAGCATACAGGGCAGCGCCTGTGATATAGAGGCTGGCCATCAGCATCAGCCAGCCGATCTGCCCTATGGTGGCGGCCTTCAGGAATCCCTCCGAGATGACATAGTGCAAGGTAGGAATGATTCCACTCAGGCCAAGGCCCAAAAATACTCCTGGCAATCACAAGGAGAATAAAGTAAAAACGCAGAAGAGAAATAAGGAAGAAGTCAATATTACAACACAGCACTAGTAATTCTGTAAACTGAATATTTCAAGTATGATGCTTCTTGTTTGAAAGGAAAAAGAAGGTTCTTCAAACTCTGGGATACTGCCACAACAGACAGCACAGCTACGCTCTAAAAGATCCATTTACAAATGCAAGGAGCCTCCTGCTGAGGAGAGGCTCAGCTTAACAAGTCAGCAGTCCTCAAAGGGTTTAGAAATGTGTTGCTAAGTGTTTCAGGAATAGACAGCTCTAGGAGTTTTTTTAAACTTTCCTAAATGCTGCCACTTCATAGACACAGATTGCAATACAGAGCAATCTCACATATTTTATCTCCTCTTTGAAGCAACAGATTCTTGGGGTTGGAGGGGAGTGGACGGAGGCGGCAATTGGGGGGATGGGGAGGGAGGTCAGAGCTGCTCCTAAAAGCTCCCAGGCCCAAAACTACCAGTCTGGTACAGAAATCTACCAGAATCACTCCACCACAGCCCTACTGCCTTCAAAATCATCTACACCAGTGTTTTTCAAACTTCTGGATATGGCCTAGGTTATAAGACCCACTAAGTGAATCTGGATTAGCATTTTTTCTTTTTTAGTGAACCACAATGAAATAAAAATCAGACTGTCACAAATGGAGTGTTAAGCAGTAGTATGTAAAAGCTGAGTAATATATATGTGTTAATTTATGAGTATATACACAAATCTGTGTCAATCGAAACACCACAGGAACACCTCATACCCAGCAGCCAGTAACTGCTCCTACATTTTGACACAGAGTTAAAAATGACCTTTAACTCTCAAAATACAAGACAAGGAGCTTGCTTTGGACATTACCAAATAAGTTGCTGGTATGCAACAATACACGCATGCACATACACATAATAAATCGCAGGCATCTACAAGAGAAGAGGAAAATGGCAATGCTCACCTCACAGAAGAAGGGACTCAAGCAGGCCTAAATAAAAACCTTTTCCAAATTCTACTCCTCACTAAAGAAAAACCGTCATGATCCTGTTTCACTTGTTATTTTCCTGTACATGCTAAACAGAGGCTCTGGTGGTCTTGCCTACCATTCTGGAAGTCAAAAGCTCAGGGGCTTGGTTCTTCTGATGTGTTTCACAGCAGAATGTGCAGCTGTACTCTTTTTTTTTTTTTTTTAAGATTTTATTTATTTATTTGACAGAGATAGAGACAGCCAGCGAGAGAGAGAACACAAGCAGGGGGAGTGGGAGAGGAAGAAGCAGGCTCCTAGAGGAGGAGCCTGATGTGGGGCTCGATCCCAGAACGCCGGGATCATGCCCTGAGCTCAAGGCAGACGCTTAACGACTGTGCCACCCAGCGTCCCGTGCAGCTGTACTCTTATCTCCTGTGCTGAAGCAGGCTTAGCCCCACAGTTAAGTACGGCTGGAAGTCACCCCTGACCACAGCTTCCCTGCTCATATAATCACTTAAAAAGAGAAGTGGGTAGACTGTTGCTAACAGTGGTCATTCACAAGTAGTTAAATTCAAACTTCTAACCTTCTAAGAAACTGCAGATGAACCATGGCTTGGATTTTAATATGAAATGGTTTTGGGGTTTTGGCTGTAGTTGATGTTGATCTTGTTTTTTCAAGTCAAAAGGAAAAATACTCCTTCTACTACTTTTCATTCTCGGTAGGCACCAGGTTTGATACTGAGGATAGAACACTGAAGGACATGGCCCTGGCTACAAGGAGTCCCAATCCAGTGGGAAACAAAAACATGTCTCTGTGAACTCCCCACTCCTAGAGGAAGGCTCAACCAGAGGCTTTTGGCTTTCCATATCATCTCCAGTGAGACAGGCATTATTCTAAATATAAAAAGCCCCCGTATTCCTGTATTAGAAGAGATGTATGGTACTTACTTTAGTAGAATACAATCAGTATGAAGTTTTATTTATCTAAGCAGTACACATTTTCTAATAAAAATACAAAACCAAACCAAAAAATGACAAAAGAACCAATCACTAAAAAAGAAGTACACTCCAAGCTGAGAAAGGGTAATCATTGTGTTTTGTTTTGTTTTTTTAACAAAGGTTACAGAGCCACTGCCTTATGGTCATAAACTCTAGTGAATTACAAAATATATACACTGCCTCATAAAGCTCACCATGCCCCTCAACTCTATGTACTTAAGATAACTAATGAACACTACTACATTCAAAGCCCCTGAAGAACAGGAACTAGGACTTATTTATTCTTGCATCACAAGTAACAGCACAGGACTTGGGAAGTGGACCTTTAACAAATGACTGGTAAATAAATGAATGTCCAATGTAAAACCCCCACATCTCTTACCTGCTCTTACTCCTCGATACTGAGGGGTAGCAAACATGTCCCACTGGGAAACTATAATGGCTGCAATGCCCAGCACGCAGATGACAATCAGGTAGATGAAGCAAGGTTGTGGATTACAGTAGAAAGAATAATAAAGCCATGGAACAAAACTTCCCATAATCAGAAGAGCAATACCAGAGTAATCCAGTCTAAAATAGGAACAAAAATTCATGTGATGTTAAAAAGTATGGCCCACTGCAGGTTCTAATTACTCCCCTATGACATGAGCTAACGGTAATAGACAAGAGGCAACGGGGATGCTTGCTTTAATTAAAAAAAAAAAAAAAAATTAAGTTCCCATCGGATAGTATCAAGAATTCTGCCAATTCTGCTGGATGTTTTCCCTAACCACTTACTCTAATATTTGATTATAATGTAGACTTTCCGATACTTACTTAGAGAAGAGCCGGGAGACCCCTTCTGAGTGGCAGTAGACTGTGTGGAAGAGCCATGAAAAGGAAAGGCAGAGAATGGCCCCCAAGAAGAATAATCCAAAGACCACCTTCTCTTGCAGAGGGGCCACAAAGGAGATGTTTGGGCGAAACATGTAAAAGATACCCAGGCACAGGAAGAATACACAACCTACAAAAAGAGTACAGTGAGAGAAAAGACAATCCTTGTCAAGAAGCACTGTTGTGTGTTGATGAGGTTCTCAGTCCTTCACAATCACAATGATATCTCAATCAAAAGCTCCATGAGAAAGATTTTCCAAATAATTGAAGCTTATCCAAAATTTTGGTCTACTTCAAACACTGCTGGTACCATATACTCATCAGCTTCAAAAGCCAAGTGTACAGGAAACAGTACTTTATCTAAGAGCATAACCCAAAAAGAAAACAGACAAGGCTGCTACTTCTTAGAAGGCTGAATTAGTCCACTTCTACCTCTAGATCTAGTATAAAATTTCATTTAGAAAGTTTTTGGCACACATGTTGGAGCCCAGCTTTCAAAGATCCATTTTGTGTTTGCTTTTGCAACGAATTCTAATACCTCCAAACCCTGTCAAGAAATACAGTTTTCCTCCACCAAGAGCTGTCAAGGAACATGATGTTTCTCCAGTCCTCATCAACTGGCCCAACAGATTCAAGAGTTTAAGGACAATAAAATGCCTATTCACGCTACTTCATAATCAGTTTTTAAACTGCTCTTCTTCACAGTAAAATACATGTTCTTACTGCTTAGGAAAAGGTCACTTAACACAAGGAACGCACAGAAATTAAGAAGTTAAACATGTACTAAGTAACTGTTCTATTTAATAAAACTTTTACCCTTGAGTTAGAAGTCAGCAATGAACTGGATTTGCTGCTCTATTCCACTCTGACTATACTAGCAGGTAGGAAGGAATATGGGGACACAACTGAAATCAAATGTGTGACACAAAACGTTAAGTCGAATAAACCAGAGATTTCGTATATTCACATGGTTGTGCAGCCACCATTATTTAATTTCAGAATATTTTCATCACCCCAAAAAGAAGCCCATACTTATCGCATTCATCTCCCACTCCCTACTATCCCCCCCAGCCCTAGACAACCACTAATCATACTTCATCTCTATGGATTTTCACATTGTGGGCATTTCGTGTATATGGATTACATAATAAGTGGCCTTTTGTGTCTGGCTTGCTCCACTTAGCATAGTGTTTCGAGGCTCACCCGTGTTGTAACACACATCAGCACTTCATCTCTTTTTAAGGCCAAATTAATATTTCATTTATATGGATATACCACATTTTATTTACCCATTCACCAGCTGCAAGATGCTTGGGTTGTTTCTACTTTTTAACTATTATAAATAACATTGCTAAAAACATTTGTTTACATGCTTTTGTGTGAACTGTTTTCCATTCTCTTGAGTACATAACTAAGGAGCAGAACTACTGATACCTCTGTTTAACTTTTTGAGGAACTGTCAAAACTGTTTTCCATAAAGGCTGTACCATTTTACATTCCTACCAGCAAAGCCTGAAAGTTGTAATTTTTCTACATCCTTGCCAAAACTTTTATTTTCCATTTTCTTGATTATAGCCATTCTAGCAAGTGTAAAGTGGTATCTCACTACATTTTTCAAAGTATTTGATTTGCATTTCCCAAAATGACTAATGATGTTGAGCATCCCTTTTTTAAAACTGAAATAAGAGTTGACACTTGAGCATCTTTTCGTGTGTTTATTGGCCATTTGTAGATCTTTGGAGAAATGTCTACTCAGATGCTTTACCCATTTTTTAAACTGGGTCATCCTTTTATTGTTTAGTTGTAGAAGTTCTTTACTAGATCCTCATCAGACAGATGATTTGCAAACATTTTCTCCCATTCTGTGGGTTATCTTTGCACTTTCTTGATAATGTCCTTTGACATACAAAAGTTTTTAATTTTGAGAAACTCCAATTTATCTATTTTTTATTTGGTGGTCTGTACTAAACTTAGGTGTCAATTCTAAGAAATTATCACCTAATCCAAGGTCGAAAAGATTTACATCTATGTTTTCACCTAATAATTTTATGGTTTTAGTTATGTTTTAAATCTTTGATTCATTTTGAGTTAATTTTGTATATGAAATGAAGGAGGGATCCAACTTGATTCTTTTACATGTAATTACTCAGTTTTCCCCCATACTATTTGCTGAGACTATTCTTCCCGCATTGTATTCCTTCTTTAATACGCAATCATGATGGAAAAAAATATTAGAGATCACATTCTACTTCAAGCAAAACTGAGATTTAATTGTGAATATTCTAAGCAATGATTTTGAAAAATCAGCTTATTTCTATTAAATAAGCACCTTCCTCACAGTATTCATTGAGACATTATACCACATTTTACAGCACCTTTCCCTTGGTCTGGTTCAAGGACACAGTCTGAAAATCTAGTAGAGAAAATTATGACTTAGCTGTAATAAAATCAGAGTGCAAACTAGGATAACCACAGAATAAACGAGTAAGAAATGCATCATTAGAAATCCAGAAATCAAAACAGCAAATCCCAAATACATTTTTTGTTTTATCCTTATCCTCAAATACATGGAAAAAAAAAAGAATAAAGTGAACATTAATTCCTTATACCACTGACATTACATACCTAAAAGATGTGTCCAGATGTTGCCTGTCTCTGTGTGTATTCTGAAAATGCTCTTAAAACAGGCCCGGAAAGAAGGCATTGGGGGCCGATGTCCATGTAAAAGGAAATCGTTATCCTTGAGCCAGTCTGGTAGTACATCATGAGGGATTACTCGCCACCGACCTTCCCATACCTGGAAGAAGAATATAAAGTATCTTTGTAGTTTTGTCAATGTAGCAACACTGGTTATCCTAAAAGAATGGTTTTCAGCTTTGTTTAAGTCTGGCTAAAGGTCGGGTCCACCTGTACAGACTTGCCTACCTTCATCACAACAGACTTTACCTCTGAAAAGGCCCTGTGATATTAAATATGACTGTTTTTATACTTAATATTTCTGTTGGTGGAAAAAGAACTACAGCTGACCCTAACGTGCGTTTGAAATGTGTGGGTTGACTTATATGCAGATTTTTTTTACAATACAGTCCTGTAAATGAATTTTCTCTTCCTTATGATGTTACTAACATTTTTTTTCTCTAGCTTATTTTAAGGATTTAGTTTATAATACATATACAAAATATGTGTTGACTTTTAATGCTATTGGTAGGCTATTAATAGTTAAGTTTCAGAGGAATCAAAAGTTATGCATGAATTTTCAACTTCGAAGGGGTCAGTACCTTTAACCCCTGCATCATTCAAAGGCCAAACCCTGTATATAGAATCACTTGTGTGCCTTCTGCTAAATTCTCTCCCTTTCCCTTCTCTTCGTACCAACAACAAACATGATGAAGTAAAAAAAGACAGTGCATAGAAGTCAAAATCTTGGATCTCTACCATTAACTAGTTCAAGGAGCTTTAATCAGAAAGTCACCAAGCCTCAGTTTCCTCATATATAAAACGGGATAACAATACTTCAATTACTTCATAAGGGATCAAATGAAATAACCCAGAGCACTTCCTAAATGAATAAGCAAGCCCCAGCATCTACCCCACCGGTGGTATGCAACCCTGACCATCCCCAGAGGCCATTACCTACCTAAGTGTTAATGACTGATCCACCCTCCTCATGCTGGAGAGATGGGAAAGAAACTCAAAGGTTAAGGACCCTTCAAAAGTCCTGTCACCACCACCCCCTTCTTCTCCCTTTTCACTGTCCCTCCCCCACAGACTCTAACAGAAAAGGGATCAGGAATCAGGTACCTGTCCTTAAAAACCTGTCAACCTCTGCACTCTGCTTCTTTTAATGTCTCTCAGCACAGAGAGCTCACATCATAAGGATCACTTAATCCTAAACTAAGTTGGTTCTGCAAATCATAAAGATATAAGGAAAAATGCCGGGTACATGGTCTATGCATAGGCTTTAGGTTGAGACAATGACCCCACTCTTACCCCTCAGGGTTCTTGTGACAAACAACAGGGCTAGGCTATACAAGCTTCGCCCTCCTTCTACTATGCGATGCAAAATGACTGCCAGCTACTGAGCCCATTCCTTTTGCTTCACATCTTCCTGTTCTCTCCTCTCCTTAATCCTTCTTATTGAAATACACTTGTAAAAGAATTGATCCTCTGTGTAACTCCAAAGGAAGTGAGAACTAACAATTTAAGAGCAGAAGTGGCCCTCTTAACGCTACTAAAACTCACTATCTCTCTAGCCTCCCCAATTTCTCTCTCACCTTCTGACTCAAAACCTGAGGCCTGTAGTTACTGGTGGTAAACTGGCCATTCCATGCTCCTTCGTAACACACAATAAAATACAATAACGCCAAAAGACTAATCTAGATATTTAATGTCTACAGGTAATAATAGTATTACCACTTGTAAAAGCAGCTGTTTGAGATCTTCCAAAGGACTTTTTGGAGAAAAAGAGAATACTCCAAGATACTGAATTTCTCTTCTCTAATTTGGACTTGAAAGAGATAGCTACTGTTAACATTAACTTTACAAGATGCTTACTCTGTTTTACTTTGGAAGAATTCTATTTTCTAAGAGGGAGAGGAAAAGAGAAATCAATCCTTACATCCTCAAAGCAATTCAAAATCTGCAAACAGCTCTGCTGTGACCATATGAAAAGTGCTATTGTGTTACCCCACACAGCCGAGATGTTCCCTTTTTGCAATAAGAAAGAATATGTTGAGTTTCTTACTAGTTATATTTGCATATAATGTCAGAATGATTTTTCTCCATTGTTTCTTAACATTCTAGCAGTCTAAACTGAGCCAAGGAGCTATACTTTCATAATTATACTGAAGTCAGTGTCATATTCAACAGACACTGCACCCTCAAACCTCAACTTGGAGTCAATCCAAATGGCAACCCAAACAGGCATCCTCTTTTACCCCCCAGGGAAAAAAGAACAGGATCACAGCTTGGCCAAATACATATTTATTTATAAGCTTGACAAAGGCACTGCATAAATCAAACATCTGAGCAATGGTCCACTGGATTTGTATTAGACCATTAATGCACAAAACATTTCTTTATAACTGAAGGCTGGAAAAAAAGAGAGCATGATCAAACTTGGACACTCTATAAAGACTAAATGATTTGATTTCCCCTATTCCCATAAGAAAAGCTTTTCCAAAAGGGAGTGTATACCAGCAAGGCCACAGGACACTTCATTTTAAATTCTGTTTATTTGCCTGCAATCCAAGAAAAAAAAAATGTGTCACTAAACCCAGTTAGTTGTCATGTACACTCAGTTGCATGACCGCAGCAGGCGGAACAAGCTTGGAGAACGCTGTGTCACAGGAAGCCTCTCCAGTCCACTCTCACAGACAAACTGCTAGAGGATGATATGGCAATGGTAATAATTTTTGTGCTCCACTCATTTTTCTTCAGTAAATCACAGTTTGGAGCAAACAAATGCCCTATTTATTCTCCCATTAGCTGTTACATTGGTGGAAGTTTTATTTGCTTTATTCTTTACTCTTAGTTCAGAAAAGGAGAATAAAAAGGCAGTCAAATTAGCTACAGTACCCCACTGATCTATAAATATTAAAAATCCCTAATGGCCCAGACACTAAATAGTCAACATTGAGAGATCTAACACCAAACTTGCTTTATGAAAAACAAAATATATCCTTTATATCCCTGTGTGTTGATTCTCCTGAGACAGCAATCACTAGAAAAGAATCTATTGTTTTGCTTGGCTTTTTCTTCACCAATTTTCAAACACTGAAAATTTCCTGGGCTCTAAGTAGACCCAAAATTGTTTATACCCCTCCCCCACCACTCTCCACCCATCCCCTTTAACTTAGGAGGGATATCTATACTCAGATTATAATGTTTACTCATCCTCTGGTCCAAAGTACAGTATTCTATAGTCAACAGGCCCCCAATAATTTCTACCACCACTGTGAATGTAGGAAAACCTAACTTAGTTTTCAGGATTAAGACCACAGGCACAAAAAAGTCTTGGTTCCATGAAACCTATTTTAAAAAAGCTAAGAGTCACAAAAAATTTCTCTCTAAATAATCAAGAGCTCTCCAGAAATGTTTAACAAATAAATTTATTTACACATACTAACACAGACTCATGATTTTGCATAATTCCTGCCAGGGTCCCTACTGATCATATTATCAAGTAGTTATAAATTTACCAGTGTCCCTGACTCTTTTCTCTAAGGAAGCAACCACAATTCCAGTTACCATTTTAAGAAGACGAAGACGAAGAAGACGACGACGACGAAGAAGAAGACGACGAAGAAGAAGACGACGAAGAAGAAGAAGACGACAACGAAAAAGAAGACGAAGACGAAGAAGAAGACGAAGAAGACGAAGAAGAAGAAGACGAAGAAGAAGACAAAGAAGAAGAAGAAAAAATCCCCACAATAGGTCCTAAAGAATCAGATAATGCATTAGAAGAAAAACCTTAGAGATAGAAATGCCAGCTGAACTAGAAATTCTAGACGTGCATGAAAACTGGGAAATTTAGATCTAAAGAGTATTTTGATCACCCACAGAATCCTTAGAAAGATTAGCTTATTTGTCATCACAGTCAAGTAGCAGAAGAGATTCAAGGGACTTGGAGAGGGCATTTTAGTATCTCGAGGCATCAACCACTCCCAACTTCCATTCTGTCTTAGTTGAACTATCAACAAGACATCTACCCTGTTAACTTAATCAGGAAACACTTGTTTCCCAAAGGGATATTCCAGTTTTATCACAACTTTATCATGGCTGCTTCAGGCAAACAAATTATTTTGTCTCAAACAGGGTTAAAGTCATGAGATTGTTTCTGTCTCCATTTTGCCACAGATTACGTCCAAAGTAAACCAAAGGCTAATAAGTAAGGTACTACAAACCTCCTTAGAGGTTCCTGTTTGGGAAGGGTTAAATATATAGCATAGTAATGATAAGAAACTGCTATCTTACCTTACAAACAAATTCTTCCATTCTTTCCATAGCATGATGGGCTTGTAAAAGAGGGGACATGCCCATAAACCCCTCATCTTCCTGAGAAGCTTCATCACTGCATTCACGTTCCTCAGAGATCTATAAGGCAATCACAGAAACAGTCAGGGACAGAGACCAGGGGCCAAATGAAACAATCAATACACTAACCTTAAAAAAATTATAATGAAATAATTCTCTCTTGAGGTCAAAACAAGACTTCAAACAAGTAACAATATAAGAAGTACTGTCAGTTTATTATAGAATTATAAGTATTAAAAGTGAACAATACTCAATTCTTCTCTCTGACAGACAAATGAAATACAAAAGCATTCCCATGTTTGTTTCAGTAGCAAATTCCTGGGGTAACTTGAATGGTTCGTTTTTGTTTTAAGATTATATTCACAGATCACAAATTATTATTGTATATATATAGTCGAGAAATTGCTGAGGGGAAAATCTCCAAGAATCCCACCTGGCATATATAAAATAAATAATTGCAATACAAAATGGTAAGTGTTCTAGGGTTAAAAACCAGAAAAAAGAAAAAAACATTTACTCAATTCTTAAGATACGCCAAGCATAAAAGAAAAGGGCTTTTCTTTATATAGGCCATCTAACTTAATCCTGACAGTCACCTATTATTAGATGAATATTCTTATCCCCATTTAACATATAAAGAACATCAGGCAAAAGGGGTTAAATAAGTTGCCCAAAATTAAAACTAGTAAAGAAAAAAAGTAAAAACTCCCACACACACACTCTTTCCACATTCTTGATGAAATGAAGAAATGACAATCCAGTTAGACTTTAAGGGATGAATCACTAAAATTAAGATTTGTTTCCAGATGAAGCTTCACACTAATTTAGACAGAATGATACCGTGAGAAGGGCAATGGACAAGAAGTCAGGAGACCTAAGTAGTTAAGTGTGGTTTTGCCACTAATATCGATGGAACCGTATATAGGTCTCTCAACCCGAACCTCAATTTTCTCATTTCTATCTAAAAGAAGGAGTTTAAAACTAAACAATCTCTACAGTCTTCCCTATTCTCTAAAATTCTGAGATTCTGCCACTCAGTGAAAATGACAGAACTAGAATTCCATATCTACTAAGAGTCTTCTAGATAAACAGTACTGGCTAACATGACTGCATGAAGAAATGAATGACCTTCTACCTCCAGTCAGAAAACTGGTAAGGATGAACATGTAGGCACAATAAGTAATCTACCACAACACTTGAATTTGAACATATTTAAAAAGAAATCCTAAGATTTCATTTTCCTACTCTTTACTTTTCAAGATAACTAGGAGCTTAGTATTAAGCAGCACTTGAAACATGTTACATACCCAATCTCAAATGTTAAAAAATCATGTTCTGCAAAAAATCTATCTTGACTCTGCTTCTCTACTATTCTTACTCATAAAACACCCTCCGTAAAAATAAAACAAGATGAAACCAGAGAGGGAGACAAACCATAAGAGACTCTTAATCATAGGAAAAAAACTGAGAGTTGAGGGAGGGGAAGGGGGGAGAAGGATGGGGTAGTTGGGTGATGGACATTAAGGAGGGCATGTGATGTAATGAGCACTGGGTATTATATAAGACTGATTTATCACAGGCCTGTACCTCTGAAACCAATAATACATTATATGTTAATTAATTGAATTTAAATTAAAAAATGTGTAAGAAAGAAACCACCCTCCGTTCCTTACTTCCCTAAACCTTACCTGTCTGCCCTTTAGTGCCCACTTTCTCAACCTTTCTTTCGTGATTGCCACCTTCCCCTTGCCCACCACGCATTTTTAGATTGCTTCTTCCAACCCCAGGAAATTTTATTAACACAATATACTGTGTATCTGTTTATGTACTATGGACCTATGGAGGGCTACAAACTACTGTAATATTTTAGAGTTTTTCAATCTTCTCTCAATCAAGAAGCAATTTTCACCAGAGAATGTATATGCCCTACCTAACCGACAGCAACTGCCTCCTCTTCTGAACTTTTCTAGCAACTGAAGTCTGTAGCCCTCATTTGACGACAAATATTTGACTTACGGCTCTTGTTTTATTGACTTACACTGTTTTATTTCATGTTTGACATAATTTTACTTTTTTAGTGTAAATAAGATTTTAAGTGTCTATGTGGTTGTCTTCCTCATAGACCCACAACAGCTCTGTGTAATATGTTACATACTTCACCACAGCTCAATTAATTAATGCTTTAACATTTTTTCAACAAAAAATTTAAAAGGTGCCTAATTAAACATAAAATAGACAACAGCTTAAAAGGTTAGCAGACTGAGTTTAAAGTATAAAATATAAATTTATATATATAATGTAAAATAGCTTAAATATTTACGCATGTTCAACATGTATTTGATCTTCACAAAGAATAACAGAAACAAGGATTCAGTCTTGATTTTCTTACAAATAAATTATGCCAGCAGTTTCTAATAAAGCTACAAATAAATGGGCATATAAAGCAGGACTCGTTAAATATTTCCTATACCAACGTAAGTAAAACCCAATTAAGTTGCAAAACTGGTCTGAAATGTCAATGGGATTACTTACAGTCAGTAGTTCTGAATACCAGGCTAATAATACATTTGGATCCATAGAAGACTACTGATAGGAAAAGGTAAGCCAGACTTCCGGGCAAAAGAAAGGGCATTTCACACACCGAATCTTAAATTAGAGACTTAGATAAGAAAAAAGGAGGACAGGGTGCTTCTCTCCATTGGTACTCACACTTTCTACAGAAAAGACAGAAGAATGGTTCAACTTCCCAATCATAAGGAGGTAAGAGGAACAATGACACCACCGTTGGGAGCTAATACGCGTTTATCGAAAGAAAACAAGGACATTCAGAATGTAGGATGTATGGTCTGAGTCAAACACCAACTAGGTGCCAAAAACATTGTTTATTCATTTACTCATTTTTTAGGAAGGGTGGCTTGCCATAATGGATTAAGAGTGAGTCTGAAGTCAAATAAACTGTGACTACTGACAAATTCTGTCATATCTGACAAGATTACATTTAACCTAATCATCAATTTCCTTATCTGTGAAATGCTTTTAACAATACCGTACTACAATACAGATCTGTTTTAAGGATAAAAGATAATAAGTAAAAAGAAAGTATCATAGGGCCCAGGACTCAGAAGGCAATAAATAAATGATGGCCTTTATTATTATTAATGACGGGCTAAGTACTAAGAACATTAAAGTTAGTATCACAACCTAGGAGGGAAGATATGCATGTAAGTAAAATACAGCAAGGACCTAGCGACTGTATGAAAAAGGTCTAATGCAAACAGAAAGAGAAAATAGTTAACTTTGACACTGTTGGGAAGTTTCCTAGAAAGGTAACATCTGAACCAAGACCTGAAAAATGAGTAAGATATTCATGAGTCAGGCATGACCGGTGAAAGACATAACAGGTAAAGGCAACAGCATGTATCCAAAAACCTAGAGGAAAGAAATAGCATGACACAAAGAATACATAGTTTTTAGCATGGCTGCTGCAGCAACAACTAAATGTGATGTGAGACTAAAAAAGGTTAAATACAAGGGCACCTGCATGGCTCAGTCAGTTAAGCATCTGCCTTTGGCTCAGGTCATGATCCCAGGGTCCTGTGATTGAGCCCCACATCAAGCCCCGCATCGGGCTCCCTGCTCCTCAGGGAGCCTGCCTCTCCCTCTCCCTCTGCCTGCCGCTCCCCCTGCTTGTGCTCGCTTGCTCTCTGTCCAGAAAGTAAATAAAATCTTTTTTTTAAAAAGTATTAAAAAAAAAAAAAGGTTAGGTACGGAAACAATCCAAATGCCCATCAACAAATAAATACATAAAACGTGGCATACACATACGCAGAATATTACACTCAGTCATAAAAAGGAATGTAGTTCTGATATGTACTACCACATGGATAAACGTTGAGAACGTTACGCCACACACAAAAGGGCAAATATTGTACAATTCCATTTATATAAAAAATCTGGAATAGGCAAATTCAGAGACTAAAAGTAGAGAGTGGGTAAAAGGGGCTAGACTGGAAGGAGGGAACAGTAAGTTGTATTTCAGTAGGTACAGAATTTCTATATGGGATGATCACAAATTTTGGAAATAGTGGTGATGGTTGTACAACACTGTGAATGCAATTAGTGCCACTAAGTTGTACACTGAAAAATGGCTAGAATGGCAAATTTTATACTATATATTTTACAATAAAAAAAAATTTAAAAGACACAGGAGTCCACAGCAGCATTCTTCGTAATAGTCAAAAACCAGAAACAATCCAATTGTCTATCAATACGAAAATGGATAGACAAGTGTGATATACTTATGTAACAGAATACAAGAGATTACTATTCAGTAATTAAAAAGAACTACTAACATACAAAAGAGTATGGGTAAGTAGCAAAAACATGCCAATCATAAAGAGTATATATCGTATGATTCCACTTATATTAAGTTCGGAAATAAGCAAAACAATCTACTGTGGTAGAAGTCGGAATAATGGTTCTCTCTGGGAATAAAGGCAAGATGGGGAAAGGTTACGGACTTGAAAAAGGCATGAGAGAAGTTTCTGAAATGATGAAAATAATCTGAATCTTGATCTGTGTGATCATATATAGGTAGTGAAATGATGCTATATATTTAAGATTTGGGTATTTTGCTGTGTTTAAATTATCCCTCAATAAAACGTTGTTTGTGTAAATCATCCCTCAATAATTTCAAAAACAAAAACAGGAGAGAGGAACAGAGGTGCTAAAGCCTTTTCATACTAAGGGGTTTTAGGTTTTATCAAGTAGGCAAAGCTGAGCATTTAAATGATGAGGCTGGGCCAAGCTGAACAAGATTACATTTGTGTTTACAAACTTACTTTGGCAACAGAGAGAAGTGGCAATGAAGAAGGGAGACAGGAAAGAAAAGAAATAAATTAAGAAAACACAAAGTCTAAAGCAGTTGTTCTCGACTAGGGGTAATTTTGCTCCCCCACCTAGGGGACATCTGGCAATATCTATAATTTCTTTACTTGCCACAAGTAGGAGGAAATGATACTGGCAACTAGTAGATAGGGGGCAGGATGCTGTTACACAACCTACAATGCAAAAGACAGTTCTCCAAGACGAGGAACTATCTGGTTAAAATGTCAACAGTCGTTGAGAAACTCTGATCTGAAGAAATGATGAGAGAGGATCTATACACCTACTAACAGTATTACGTGTTCACATTAGAAAAAAATATATTTTATCAGATACTTCACACTTCTTACTAACAAGTGGTTACTAGTGCCATGGCTAAATGGTAACCATTCATTCAAAAAATTCAGGAGTACTCATTGAGCAGCTACCATTTCACAGATGAGGAACCTGAGGTTAAATGATTTGCTCAGGGTCACACACCTAGAAAATACCAGTCAGTTCATACAAGTTCCAAAGTTCATGCTATATTCTTCCACTCACATTGTTTCCTAATTATAAAAGTGCCTGATTTTGTGTGTAACAGACATTTGATCAAAAGGCCACAACACCTACAGACAGACCTTGCTTTCTAGTAGTACAGGATAGTAAAACTGTGCAAGACAAAATTATGTAAAGCAATCTTAATAACCAATGAGCAAAATGGCTATTTTGTGACCTTTAAAAATTGTTAAGATATTAAAAACTCTATCAGTTATAAATGTATAAGGAAATTTTTAAAATTTAAATACTAGTAAAACTAGTATTTAGTATGCTATATTTTAAAACAGACACATTGAGAATTCAGTATTTATAAGAAACTTACCAAGAGAAATTTAAACAATATTTGCAGGTTTTTGGTTGTTTGTTTTTAAGTAGGCTCCACGCCCAATGTGGGCCTTGAACTCATGATCCTGAGATCAAGAGTCGCCGCTTTACCAACTGAGCCAGTCAGGTGCCTGCTTGCCTTCTTGTTGTATAACTTATAATACAAACTGAGCATCTTTTCTCAGCCTTGGGAAATTGTCCATACTCTAAGTCTGGATCAGCTTTCAACATTTTATTCTTTGTGCTGTCGCGTCATGAAATATCTGTAACATTTCCTTTAATTTGACTTTTTGCCTGCATCACTTCTCTAGACATCTTCATCCTTTTTGCCACAAACACTTTACTTCTTTATGCTGACAAGTTTGCCTTCACGATGTTCCTCTGGCTGCACAACTAGAATCTCTTAAGTGATAGCAGGGTCAACATTCCCAGTCCCAATCAGGTATTTCTTCTACAGCCATTTATGTTTGACCTGATTTGCAAATGCAGCATTATCAGTTTCACTTCTTTGCTTTTATTTTTATCTTTGTTAGCCAATTTCCCCTTCTGATTATCCATTTTTGTAAAAAGTCACATGGGTTTATCACTGGGAAACCACACAACCACATTCTTTGCTGTCTTATGCATTAAATGAATGACAGATGTATAATCAGTCATGATAGACTTTCAAAGAAGTGATATGACTGGTCACTAATCATGAAGCATATCTACTATTTGCACAGTAGAAATGCAGACTGTAGACTGAAGAGCTAGCACAAAAGTTTGTGCTTTATGCAATTACAAGCAGTAAATATACCACAGTAAGTGAAATTTGAACCATATTGTTAAGAGCCTGGTATTATTTAACTAACCTATGATAACTGAAACACACGCATACTGGAACCTTGCAAAGCATTAAAGCGGCTTGTCCGTATTTTCTCTTCTCATCTTTTACAACTGCCCTTTCTACCCAAAATAGTGCTTCTAAAAAAATTAATCTCAATTTAACAGAATGCAAACCTATATGTGAGGCAAGGATTTTACTGTGGATTACATTTCTAAGACATGTAATAACATCCGGTTTTTTAAGTCAGTTTTTTGTTAATAAATACCACCAACAGTAATACAGCTGACACTGAACACGGGTTTGAATAGCACAGATTCACTTATACATGAATTTTTTATAGTACAGTACCATAAATGTATTTTCTCTTCCTTATGCTTTTCTTAGTAAATTTCTTTTCTCTAGCTTATACAGTATACAGTATATAATATTGCACATAATACACAGAACATATAAAATATGTGTTAATCAACTTTTTATGTTATCAGTAAGGCTTCCAATCAACAGTGGGCTACCAGCAGTTAAATTCTGGGGGAAGTCAAAAGTTATACAAATATTTTAAAAAAATCGACACAGCCTTGGGGCGCCCGGGTGGCACAGCGGTTAAGCGTCTGCCTTCGGCTCAGGGCGTGATCCCGGCGTTCTGGGATTGAGCCCCACATCAGGCTCCTCCGCTATGAGCCTGCTTCTTCCTCTCCCACTCCTCCTGCTTGTGTTCCCTCCCTCGCTGGCTTTCTCTGTCGAATAAATAAAATCTTTAAAAAAAAAAAAAATCGACACACCCTTAACCCCTGAACAGTTCAAGGGTCAACTGTAATTCCATCTCTGGTAGTCCAGTGTATACTTTGTGACAGAATGTGGTCAGTGGTCAGAAATACATATCCTGGTAAAGACAAATACTTCTATCCATCCCAGTACGTCAGCAAAACTTCTGAATATTTATAAAAGAATGTTTCATTCAGAAGTACAACGTATTCTTGGTCTGTTAATTTATCAAGTACTGTCTCCAATTCTCACCCTCCTAAAACAGAAGACTCACAAATATGTCCTCAAAAAATAAACATCTAAAATACTAGCCCATAATTAGCTATTTATTGTATTCAAGCATTATGGAGTTGCTAATTAAGAGATCTGCATAGAGTGGGTGGAAGTAAATATAACTCCCTGGGTTAGACAGAGGATAACAAATAGGAATAAAATGGTAGAGTCAAACATTGGCTAGAACACAGGATAAAAAATGGCTTCTCTAGGGTATGCGTGCAAGTTCATGGCCATGCCACACGACAATGGTTTAGAAAGCCTATCCTGGGCACAGTATATAAAACAGTCTTTGTCTTCCAATATTAACTCTAAAGAACTACCTTGTCATAAGCAGAAATGATTTTCAATTTCCCATTAGCAGGCACTAAACCACAGTACCCAAAGATCTTTCAACACTAAATAGCATCTATATTAAGATGATCACATACAAGTGTTAAATACATGCTATGTTCTGTTTCTGCCATCATATTTTAACCTTCATCAAAATAAATTTTGAAGAGAAACAGGACACTGTGAAAGATGAAACGATTAAAACCAAAGCTGCTTTAAAAAAGGCGTAAAATTGGGACGCCTGGGTGGATCAGTCAGTTAAACGTCTGCCTTCGGCTTGGGTCGTGATCCCAGGGTCCTGAGATTGAGTCCTGCATCAGGCTACTTGCTCAGCTGGGAGCCTGCTTCTCCTTCTGCCTGCCGCTTCCCCCTGCTTTGTGCTCTCTTTCTCTCTCACGCTGACAAATAAATAAATAAATAAATAATCTTTTTTTTTTTTAAGGCATAAAATTTAATTCTCTAAGGCTTTCTACAAATAAATTACTATATTTAAACTTAAAGGTCAATGCTCTGAAGTATAAAGACACTTTTAAATATTTTTCTCCTACATTCAGTAAAGTCCATCTGTGAAAAGACTAAGTTAATATTTCAAAATACAACAATATCCAACTCTGATGATCTATCCACAGTGCAACCTAAAATGACAATTCTCTAGAGTATATTTTACCTTTGGAAAGACAGAGAACCATAGCAATAAAGATGAAAGACCTTTAAGATCAGGCTAATATGAGAAGAATTCATTTGGGCATTTACCTGTTTTAGCCCAACTCAGTTCAATACAGTAATTCAGTTAACAAATGTTTACCAAAAAGATTCTTTTTTAAAAAAAGGATATTTGTCAGAGGGAGAGCAAAAGAGAGAGCACACAAAGGCAGGGGGAGCAGCAGGCAGAAGGAGAAGCAGGCTCCCTGCTGAGCAAGGAGCCCAATGTGGGACTCGATCCCAGGACCCTAGGATCATGACCAGAGCTGAAGGCAGATGGTTAAACCACTGAGCCACTCAGGCATCCCTACTAAGAAGATTCTTAAATACATGAGCAAAGTATAGTCTCTGTCTTCCATGTGCTTCCAACCTAATGAGGGACTGACTTAGCCATATAAATGAGAAAAACAGAAATAAGGATAACTAGTTTAAAGGTAGGGAGATGTGGAGCTCCAAAAAGGTTACACAAAAAACAGAATTTTGAAAAGATAAAAGAGAATATTCAAGAGGGGGAAAAGCAAAAGTACCACTTTGAGGACAAGAGACCGGTTCAGTTCAACTGAAACTAAGGACGCATTCAGGTGAGCAGCAAGACATAAATTATAAATGTAAATATTAGTTGAAGTCAGTAGACCAGTAGATAAAATGTCACACAGATCCACAATCATAATACCTTCCACAGTTAGAAAATAAAGGTCAAGGAAATGGTAAAATACCCAGGGCAGAGGACAGTAAATCTTTGATTAAAATCTGTCTGCCTTTAGAGATGTCACTGAGAACTGAGATCTTCTGTGTTCACAAATAGCTTAATTATGAGGACTAAGATCTAAGGCCCCTATTTTATCATCTGTTCCAGGGAATTCCTGCCCAGGAAGGTTAAGAATACAAACCAGCAAATAACTTTATTATTAGCTTTAGAAACTTCTCAAAAATTCTTTTAAGTAAACAATAGACTGCTCAACCAGCCCCTTAGTACAATCAATTGTTCATCTGGGCAAATCTGCTCACTTATCAAATACTTGCTCATCAAGACTTGCTCCACCAATCCTAAAACTATCAAATCACAATTGCACTCTGTGCAATGCCAATATGATGTATTCTTTTTTTTTTTTTAAGATTTATTTGAGAGAAAGAGTGCACACACGTACGTGCCCGTGCACACACACACACACACACACACACACTTGGGCAGAGGGTCAAGGAGAGAAAAACTATAAGCAGACTCTGCACTGAGCACAGAGCCCAATGTGGGGTTTGATCTCATCACCCTGAGATGACGACCTAAGCCGAAACCAAGAGTCTGACACTTAACTGACTATGCCATTCAGCCGCCCCGAATTCATTTTTTAATTTCTTTATTTATTTTATAGAGAGAGCATGGGAGGGAGGGGGATCTCAAAACAGACTCTGTGCTGAGTGAAGAGCCCCATGAAGGGCTTGATCTCACGACCCTGAGATCATGACCTGAGCCAAAATCAAGAGTTGAGCGCTCAACTGACAGCCACCCAGGTGCCCCATGACTGCTGTATTCAAAGACCTGACTTAAACCACTAGAACCCAGACCCCCAAACCCTATAAATATCCATCCATGACCTCTCCTTTGTAAAACACTACTAGGATGCTTTATGTGGTACGCACTCCTACTGCAGCAAGTAATAAACCTGGCTTAGTTTGAGCAACAGGTTATTTAATGGTCTTTTTAGAAAGCTGACAGGCTGAATACACCTTAAATTGAGAAATCTGAAATGTGTAATAAGGTAGTAAGCTGATATAGCTAACAAAGACAAACACAGGGGTTAATGGAAACTAAGATGTATACAAAAAATGAAAGCTGAAAGAGAAAGCATTGATAAATGTGTCTCTTGAATTGTCCAGTAAAATAATGTATAAAACATTCGTTTGGGGCTGCCTAAAAATATATATACTCTTAGCCGATACAGACTAGTTTATCTCTATCAAAACTTAACAGAAAAGATCTTTAAAATCCTCCAATTTTTTTTTATTGTCACATAGCAACTCTCTCTAATCTTAACTGAATGTCCTAAATACACTTCCTCCAGAAAAGAAAATGTAGGGATCAGCAGATGAGAGCCTATTTCCAAGTTAGCTTTCTTAGGATAAATTCTCATGAGTTCAGTTAAAGTAAACTGCTCAATAAATAATTCCGACGTTAAGTAAGTAAAAGTTGGCTCCTAATCCCCCCATTTATGAAGAAGAATCTGGAGCAGAAGAAAAGTAGGACAACCATAAAGGCTGCTCTCTTTGACTAAATACCTTGAAAACTCAGAGATGTGAAGAAAACCCATAAAACTAAAGATCAGGGCAACCTGGTTTAAAATGCCTCTTTTGTGGTTGTGTCTAAGGAAGCTTTGGAGTTAAAGGCCTGGAAGAAATGGCCTGTTTATTTCAACCATTACACCACATTTTACATTGCAAAAAGAATTCTGGATCATAAAAAATACTGCAGCAGGAGTCTAGAAATCTGGATTTTAGGCCTCAATTGTCTAGGCTTACTTGCTACCAAACCCTCAGCTGCCTTGCACTCTTGATCCTTCATTCTAGCTATGCTTTCCAGGCTTAGACACCAGTACATACCAATGTATACTCAATCCATGCTAGCTATTATTGGTACCATTCCCTAAAAGCATCATACTATTCCTTACTTCTGTGTCTTCACATCTGCTGTTTCCTCTGCCTAGAATGCTCTTAGTCTTTTCTCTTCATTAACTCTGAAACTCGAGTTTTGCCTCCCTAGACCCCCGGCTGAAAGTACAGTTGCTCCTATAGTACCCTGCACAACTGCACAGCCCTTACCACAAATGTACTGATTTCTTTGTCTGTCCCTCCAACTGGAGTATCAGCTGTGTAAGGGCAGAAACTATGTTTTATCTTTATATTCCCAGAGTGCCAACAGACACTTAAAAAAACACCGGGTCCTGGGTGGCTCAGTTGCTTAAGCCATCCAACTCTTGGTTTTGGCTCAGGTCATGAGCTTGGGGTCATGAGATCGAGCCCCGAGTTAGGCTCCTCACAGAGTGTGGAGTCTGCTTTGTCCCTGTCCACCCCCCCACACTTGTACTCTCTCTCTCTCTAAAAGTAAATAAAACCTTTTTTAAAAAAACACCTAAAACATCTGCAGTAATAAATGTATGCATGCATTTTTACTAAACTAAATGACATTCTACGAACCAGGTTTGGATACTTGGAAGAAAGCTGGCACTATTTAATAGAAATCAGGACATCAGAAGGAAAGGCTTATGCGGGAGGGAGCAGGCTAAATTAGCTCAATTTAAAGCAGTTAAAGGCCCAATAAAGAGGTCAGTACTAAGATGACAGATTTAGAAATCGCTTTCATGAAAAAACTGTTGAAGTCAAGAGTGGCTGAGATGTAAGAATAAGTTCAGGATGTGATTACCAGGATTTATTGCAATTACTTGAGTACTATTACAAAGGAAGGACGGGGTAACAGAATTCTTATTTACTGTGCACTAACTACATGCCACACACTGTACTAAGTGCTTTTACAAATTAAATAGTCAAATCCTCAACAACCTTCCGAGATGAGTATTTTTATCGCTATTTTATGATGTGGTAATCCAGATCAAGCATGGTAAATAAAGAAATGCAATCTAAGGGAAGTTACACAGCTCTTGATTCCCAACCTAAGGACAGTATCTTACGCAGATGAACTAAATTCCTGGTCAATTTCTAGCATGCATTTTTTTCAAACTAATATTAAAAATATGACCATCATGTGAGGGTCTGTTAAATGTCTTTGATGTTTAAAGAAGGAAAGGGGTCATGCCTGACCCAGCAATTCCACTCCTAGGTATAGAGCTAATAGAAATACTTCTATACATTCACCAGAAGACAAGTACTAGAATATTCATAGAAATACTTTTTATAATAGCCCAAAACTTGAAACAACCTACTAGCCTTCATTAATAGAATAAATATGTTACAGTCACACAAAGAAAGTTAAAATGAACAAACTACAGCTACACAAAGTACAAATGAATTTCACAAACATGATACTGAGTCAAAGAAGCCAGATACAAGAGTACATATTGAATGGTTCCGATGACATAAAGCACAAAAACAGGAAAACTAACCTATACCATTAGAAGTCTGGACAATGGTTACCTCTGGGAAAGGGACAGGCGTCACTATGGAGGAGGGAAGGCATTAAGGGGACCTCTAGGGGCACTGGTTATACAGGTGGTGTCCAGTTTATACAAATTTATCGCACTATCCATTTATGATATACGTACTTTTCTGCATGTATTATTATACTTCAATAAGGTTTTTTGTTGTTTTTTCTCAAAAATGTTGGGAAATAATGATGAGATCAGAGATTCAAATCCAGGTCTCTCTGAAGCCAAAACTCTGCTATTTTTTTTCTCCCTTTCACCAAACTGCTTCTTTTGAGATTATCTACTGAAGCACAGAAATGGCTTCACAAAATAAAAACAAACTTGGTAAAAGTGATAAAAGTAGCTATTAAATGAAGTTATTTAAGCAAAGACACCTAATTACACCAATCCATGAAAAACTAATTATGACCCTCATTCATCTTTTACCCTCTAACAAACAAGAGTTAAAACTATAGTGGGGGGACCACAGAAGTGGAGGTTGAGCAAACCTTAGCTATCACCTAATTCCAACAACTTCATTTCAATATTAAGAAAATGAGGCCCAAAGAAATAAAGAAAATTGGCCAAAATCACACAGCTGACTAGCAGTGGACCAGGGCTAAAACTCAGATTCAATCATTCACTCATTCCTTTCCTTATTTATTAAGCAAATACAACACTCCAAACTATTTTAAGTGTTGGGCATAGGCATTATGTTTAGGTC
Source organism: Ursus maritimus (assembly GCF_017311325.1). Lineage (NCBI taxonomy): Eukaryota > Metazoa > Chordata > Mammalia > Carnivora > Ursidae > Ursus > Ursus maritimus. Next base: position 2,065,987 of record NW_024425119.1, read on the forward strand.
AACAAAAACAGATAATAACAAAGTCAATCTTTTTTTTTTTTTTTTAAAGATGATGACAGAGTCTATTAACAATATCCAACAGATTATGTCCTGTCCTTTGGAAAGAACAGTCTGCCTTTCTAAGGTGAAATTTAAGCAAATCTTTTTTCTCTGACAAAAATACAGGCCTCCAATGATTTGCCATATCCAACAGTTGAAAGTACTTTCCATGTACCATTGTTCTCACTGCTTTACAGGTAAAGTTCTCACTACCACACTACGACACAAAGTACATACTATCAGATACTCCATTTACAGGTAAGAAAACACGCAGCTACTGTGGACCTAGGTTTATCCTGCTGAAGTTCCATCAGTCTAGAACCTATACATATGTATCATGGAAAGGAGAAGGCTATAATCACTAGTTCTCAAATTTTAAGTGTGCCCCAGAATCATATGAGGGAGCTTATGAAAAACAGACTCCTATTTCAGAGATTTTAAAGTACAGTTAACCCTTGAACAACCAAGGGATGGGGCACTGACCCCCACACAGTCAAAAAACCACATCTAAGTTTTGAATCAGCTGCCTAGAGTTAGGGCGTGGGGACAGGAATGATAGCTAATGGGTAAAAGGTTTCTTTTAGAAATAAATAAAAATGTTCTAAATTAAAGTGTTGTGAGGGTTGCACAATTCTGTGAATACACTTAAACTTTTGAAATGTACACTTTAAATGGGTGAATTTTATGTATGAATTATCTCAATATTTTTTAAAGTAGCGAACTGTGAGCAAGGTGACTTTTTCCTTTAACAAACAGCAAAAAATCTAACTTGATTTCTCAAATATTCCAGAGAGGACGCATAGAGATTTGCCTTTTTGCAAACCATGCTCCTGAGAAGTTTTTAATACATTATTTTAAATAAAAGAACTATAGGGGCACCTGGGTGGCACAGTTGGTTAAGCACCCAACTCTTGGTTTCAGCTCAGGTCATGATCTCAGGGTCGTGAGATTGAGCCCCATGTTGGGCTCCTTGCTAGGCACGAAGTCTGCTTGAGATTCTCTCTCCTTTCTCCCTCTAACCCTCCCTCTTGTGTGCTCTCTCCCCCTAAAAATAAATAAATAAATTTTTAAAAAAAAAAGGAGCTATAACTTCAGGCACTAATTTTTAAACACTAGTGAGCATCTTAGTCACTTGTGAAGATTTTAAAAAATACATTCATCCAGGACCCAAAGATTCTGATTTAATACATTGGGATTAAATCCTGGCATCTGTGTTTATTTTCCTTAAAGGGCAATAGGTGATCAGATAAGCATTCTAAAATAGATTCACTGATTTAAAGGAATCTGGTGATAAACACCTGCACAAAAAGACATATCACTCTGTAATGGGTATAACTACCTTTAAACCATATTTTTATAATTCAAAATTTCACTTAACTTGTTTTTTATTTAAAAAAAAAGACACCCCTCATGGGGTGCCTGGGTGGCGCAGTCGTTGGGCGTCTGCCTTCGGCTCAGGGCGTGATCCCAGCATTCTAGGATCGAGCCCCACATCAGGCTCCTCTGCTAGGAGCCTGCTTCTTCCTCTCCCACTCCCCCTGCTTGTGTTCCCTCTCTCGCTGGCTATCTCTCTGTCAAATAAATAAATTAAAAAAAAAATCTTTAAAAAAAAGAAAGAAATAAAAATAATTTAAAAAGACACCCTCTTATCTTTCCTATTACATTTTTATCCTTATGCATGACTGGCATTAACGTACCTAAATAATCTAAAGGAAATGACCACATTTTCTTAAAGCCTATGCAATCTACTTAAGTTCTATATTTTAAAAAGAGGGGAACACGGGTGCCTGGGTGGTTCAGTAGGTTAAGCATCTGCCTTCGGCTCAGGTCATGATCCTGGGGTCCTGGGACCGAGTCCCACGTTGGGGTCCCTGCTCAGTGGAGAGTCTGCTTCTCCCTCTGCCCCTCCCTGACTCGTGCAAGCTCGCTTGTTCTCTCTCTCTCAAATAAAGAAAACCTGAAATAAATAAATAAATAAATAAATAAATAAATAAATAAATAAATAAATAAACACTCAAAGAAAATGATGCAAAATCATTAGAAATGTGAAAGAACGCACCATGATAACATTAGGTTTACTTACTTTCAAAATAAACAAAAAATCCATTGAAAGGTTAGAATGCATCTGAGAAGCAAAATTATCCTGGCCTAAGAGAAAATGAGGTGCTCGCAACAATTCTGTCAAAAAACAAGTACCAATGGTTGAATCTAACCTCTGAGCTCAACATAAATACTCAGAGGCAGAGTTTGGAATTGAGAAACATGAAGTCAGCCTGTTGCCAATTTTCATAAAGGCAGCGTTGTTCTGCAGAAAGCACAGTCAGAAGACCTAGCACATGCTCTCATTTAGCCATGTGACCTTGGGCAAATTACTCTAAGCTTTCTAAATCTCACTTTCATCCACTTTTAAAAACAGATCATATCTGGTCTTCCTATTTCAGAGTGCAATTTTGAGAAGCAAATGAGATCATGTCTGTGAGAGTGCTACATATAAATTTAAGGCCACTATTAGAATTATTTAAATGGATACACTCTATTTGCTAAAAGTTCACATATTTTCACTTTAAAACTGGAAATTTCAAGAAATTATTCCTTCCTCCAAAAACAAACAAAAAATCAGTGTATGGAACTCATTAAGCCCCTGGAAGATATTAATATTTTGTCTTTAGTTTCAGTCTCAAAAATCACAGTTTTCTGTAACTCTACCTTCCTTCTTTTCTAGCTCCCATGATTATTCTATACTAACAGCTCTGAAATTAACAGCAAGGAACAGTACTGTATACAGATTAAATATAGGACAGAAGTTGCAATAGGGGCGCCTGGGTGGCACAACGGTTAAGCGTCTGCCTTCGGCTCAGGGCGTGATCCTGGCGTTATGGGATCGAGCCCCACATCAGGCTCCTCCGCTATGAGCCTGCTTCTTCCTCTCCCACTCCCCCTGCTTGTGTTCCCTCTCTCGCTGGCTGTCTCTATCTCTGTCGAATTAAAAAAAAAAAAAAAAAAAAAAAAATCTTTAAAAAAAAAAAAGAAGTTGCAATGAATGAAGAGGAGGGGCAAAGGAAAACTAGAGCAGTAGAAAAGTTTAAATGATTAAAAGCTTAAATGATCCAATAAGTTTTCTACTGAAACTACCTCGTAAGTTGGTAGTACATACAGATGCACTGGTCTCGCCATAAACCACCTTCTCATTTTTAGCAAAGAACTTCCACTCCAAAGAGAAACAATACAGAAAGGACAAATCTTCATTAGGAACAAAAACACATAATTTCCTCTTTAGTAAATTGAGAAAAGTAAACAAGATGGTTTCAGAGAGTCTTTTCAATCTTCTAACATTCCACAACCTAAGGATCTGATTCTCTCACTCCATGATTCCTCATAGAAAATGTTAAAACAGATGTGAAGAGAGAAATGGTTCTTTTGTTCAGGCTTTTGGCTTCTGGGTTAATTCTAAGATTAAAGGAAAATCAAATACAGGTTTTCAAGGCAATATAAATGAGTTCATTCATAAGGATGAAAAAAATCACATTCGCTCGATTATTTGTCAGTGAAACAGAGCACAAACATCGTATTTAGAAAATACTACTCTCTCAAGTGAAAATGATAAATAAAAATACATAGTATAAAAAGAAACAGATAACCCCTGTGAATCTGACACAAAAGGGACTGGATGGATAAATTCTAAATTCTAAAAACCTTTTACTGTCTCGTAACTAATATTATAAACATAACTTCGTTGTCATTTTTAATCTCAAACCGACTAGTCTGAAATTCCTACTAGCTTTAATAAAAGTCTTTAGCTTCAATAAACACATGTGTCAGTTTTGAATATAGTTTAAAAAAAGTGGCACATAAAAAATCATTTAGTGATATAGTTACTACCTATTCAATTATCTCTTTTAAGATGATTAAAGAGAATCTCAAAATTCACATTTTAAAACAAAACTCTTGATTTCCCCTTCTTAAGCCTTTCCCCACCCCACCTTACCAATCCCAGTTTTTATGCAGTTAAAATATCTAATAATCACCCTTGATTACCCTCTTTTCCTTACTCTCCACATCAAATCCATCAGGAAGTACTGCTGGCTTTACCTCCAAGATATACTGGGAATCCCTCCAATTCCCTCCATTTGTGCTGCTACCGCCACCCTGTTTCAAGCCAACATCTTCTCTCACCTACTATATTCTACAGACTCCTGTCCTTCCATTCTGTCTTCTCACAGTTCATTATCCACATCCAAAGTGATCTTTTAAAAACCACAATCCCTCCCTCCTGTTTAAACACCCCAAAGGCTATCCACTTTCTAGCGGATTTTATTAAAATCTAAACTCCTTCTATACACCTATATGATCTGGTCCCTCCCTGGCCTACTGACCTCATCTCATTTCATTCTTTCTTCTTGTTCCTCATGCTCTAATTGCACTGGCCTTCTTTCAGTCCTCAGGGGGTAAGAAAAGGGGCCGGGAGAAAGAGACAGGAGACAGAAGCGGCAGAGGGGAAAAGGCTTATTCCACCTCTAGCCCCCTATACTAGCTTGTTTCCTCTGCCTGAAAATACTCTTTCCCTAGCTCTTTGCTGGTTTCTTATCACTCAGGCCTCACCTCAAACATGCTTTCCTTAACTATAGCTGAAGAACTTGGGGGGGGGGGG
>NW_024425119.1:2070683-2195009 GCF_017311325.1 Ursus maritimus
TGTGGGGAAGTGGGGGGGGGGGGGGCGGTGGTGGTGATGGAGCACAGAGGATTTTTAGGGCACTGAAAGTACTCTGCATAATACTATAATGATGGATATATGTCATGCATTTGTCCAAATCCACAGTCTACACAACATCAAGAGTAAACTGTAATGTAAACTACGAACTTTGGGTAATTACGATGTGTCAATATAGGCTCATCAATAGTAACAAAGATAGCATTCTGGTGGGGGATGCTGACAGTGGGGGAGGCTATGCATGTGTGAGGACATGGAGTATGCAGGAAATCTCTGTATTTTCCCCTCCATTTTTCTTTGAACCTAAAAACTGCTCTTAAAAAAAAAAAAAACCAATAAGAAATAAAATGTTTTCAAAATTCTCTCACCTCATTACCTTAGTATACTTTTCTCCTCATAGCAATTATCACCATTTGTAATTAGCTTATCATTTATGTGTTTCAGGGGTTTATCGCCTGTGTCTTCACCTCTGCACTTACACAATGCAGGCAAAAATCATGGCTCTTACCATCACCATACTGCTAGCACTTAGAAAGGCACCGGCCCAGAGCAGGCAAACGGGGTCGCTATGTTCCACCCTGTAGGCTGTGCACAGCACGACTTCAGATGGATCATTTACACAGCTTATGATTTGATGAAATCTCTTGGGAGATTTGCAAAATGACAGACCTGGATCTGAAAAAATATATTCCTACAATACTGCCATTAATAGAAAGCATAATAGTTCTAGATACATTGTTGTGACAATGTGCTACTGATGTAAGCAGAGCATATACTAGCTTTCTCGACCTGGGCTGACATACTTGGCTAGGTACTTCTTTGTTGTGGGGGCTGTCTGTCCATTATAGGATGTTTAGCAGCATCCCTGGCCTCTACCCACAAGATGCTAGTGGCACAACTCCCCTAGTTTTGAAAACCAAAAATGTCTCCAGACACTGGAAAGTATTTCGTGGGAGTCGGAATTGCCCCAAACGGTAAACCACTCTAAAGGTCACTTAGGCTTTTACTGTCTAAGTTTTCTATCTATAACACATAGGACTCAACATATCACAGAATAGTCAGTTCAACTGCACACACTAGTTTACATCATCTTAGGAAACCTCTGGATATTTACACTACTAAGTTTGCTTTTGTTTTTTTAACAAAAAAAAAATTATTATTCATTATTAGAATTCAGGGCAACAGTCCAGAACAGAAAAGCAACATCAAATCTAAAAACTAAAAGAATTTTCACATATTCTCACATTATTCATATAATATGCATATAAAAGATACACACAATGTTATTGTTGCTCTCTTTCAGAGAAACTGATGCACTGAAAAGTTCTACAAAGCTATAAACAGGAGTTAGAGAAACAGAAGAACCTACATCTTCCAACTGTCATCCGGTATTCTGTGGTATAAGAAAATTCTCTCCAGCATCTGTTGCAGCACTGAAAATCTGTGTTTTTTTAAAGATTTTATTTATTTATTGGGAGAGCAGAGGGAGGACAAGCAGACTCCATGCTAAGCACAGAGCCCGATGTGGGGCTTGATCCCATGACCCTGAGATCATGACCTGAGCCGAAATCAAGAGTTGGATGCTTAACCGACTAAGTCACCCAGGTGCCCCTAACCCTGAAAATTTATTTTATGAAGTAAAATAACCTATATAAAGATACTGGGATAGGGAATGGCTTTTTCCTTACAAACTGTGGCAGATTACATATTAAAGTTCTCAATTAGGGGCGCCTGGGTGGCGCAGTCGTTAAGCGTCTGCCTTTGGCTCAGGGCTTGATCCCAGCGTTCTGGAATCGAGCCCCACATCAGGCTCCTCCGCTAGGAGCCTGCTTCTTCCTCTCCCACTCCCCCTGCTTGTGTTCCCTCTCTCACTGGCTGTCTCTCTCTGTCAAATAAATAAATAAAATCTTTTAAAAAAACAAATACATAAATAAAGTTCTCAATTATTCACTCATCGCTTTCCCCCAGAGAAATAGAATCCCCATCCCATTATCTTTGGACCCGGCCAAATAACTGCTTTGGCCAATGGAACATAAGCAAATGTAACATACATCACATATAAGCAGAAATTTGAATGTAAATGTGTGATTTGATTTTTCTCTGGGACTTTTGCAATCTGCCACAAGAACATGTTCCAGACAGCCTCCTTCAGCCTGGGTCCCAGAATAAGAATACTCATGGAGCTGACCCACAACAGAATGGCAACCTAGAGCAGTCACACTTGACCTACAGCCCTCATGTATGTTTCTATCATTCTACTCTCATTGAGCTTTTGGAGTATTTAGTTCCTGCAATAAAAGCTAACACAGGGATGTATTTTTTGGTGCACTAACATTAAAATACTTACATAACTCTAAATTTCAGTGTGTATGACTTTCTAAGTTGTTCTTTCTCTCTTGCTCTTTCTCTCCACACACACAATCTTCTGCTTTTCTTTAATATTCAATACGCATATTATGAGCATTTTTAGAGATTAAAAAATTACCAGAACATCTCTCTGCACTGAAGATAGCTGTGTTACAATTCTCAATTCACATTTTGATATTCAAATACCACAAAAATAAGCAAAGTACAGATTCCAAGTATAGGTTCAAAGAATCCAGGAAAGATTCTCCACAAATCTAGAGTTAGAATACAGTAAGCCTGGGGTGCCTGGGTGGCTCAGTCAGTTAAGCCTTTGGCTCAGGTCACGATCTCAGAGTCCTGAGACCAAGTCCTGCATTGGGCTCCTTGCTCAGCAGGGAGCCTGCTTCTCCCTCTGCCTGCAGCTCCCCATTAATGCACACAGGTGCTCTCTCTCTGACAAATAAATAAAATCTTTAAAAAAAAAAAAAGAAGGGGCGCCTGGGTGGCACAGCGGTTAAGCGTCTGCCTTCGGCTCAGGGCGTGATCCCGGCGTTATGGGATCGAGCCCCACATCAGGCTCCTCCACTATGAGCTTGCTTCTTCCTCTCCCACTCCCCCTGCTTGTGTTCCCTCTCTCGCTGGCTGTCTCTATCTCTGTTGAATAAATAAATAAATAAATCTTAAAAAAAAAAAAAAAAAAAAGAATATAGTAGGCCTTGATGTCTTCCGATTTAGTCTTAGTTTTCTTTTATAGTCCAAAAACACCTAAAAAATAAGTACTTATATCACACGTTTGCTGTCCACAGAATGCAAAATGTACTCATTTATAAAAGGAATAAGCAAAAAATTAAAGGCTTTATGTAATTCTAATTTTATTATTTATTCTGTGTGGGAAACCAGAAAGTTTAAAATAATTTCAGCGCATAGGAAACGCACTTAGAAAAAAGTTCGCTTGTTTGTTTGAAACATCTTTTTATATGACAGAGAAAGGACTGCTTATTACACATGCCATGAATATTTATCACCTGCTATTCATGATTTGATCCAAGGTCTGGCTTCTGTTCCCACTCCTCCACCAAAGTAGCTCTTGTTAAGTTCACCTATGAACACCACATTTCCAGAACCAATGGTCACTAGTCTACCCTTTATGTCCATGATCTCTTTAGCAGCACTAGAAACAAACCAGTCACTGCTCCCTCCCTTCCTCCTTGAAAGACTTTCCTGGGTTTTCCTCCTACCTTACAAGAGTCTCTTTCTTAGCTTCCTCTACTTGCTCTCTCTCCTTGAAACACCCTGTGAATGCTGGTGTCCTTCAGGCTGGATCCCAGGGTCCTTCTCTTTTCCCTCTCTTGTTTCTTCCCCTCTTAAATAACCTTAACCATTTCAATGGTTTTCAGTATCATCTACATTGCAGCTAGTTCCTAAACACTTCCTTCCAGCCCAGGCAACTCTTAGGAATGCCACACTCTTACCCAACTATCTTCTAGATGCATCCACTAAGATGTCTCATGTGCATTTTATATTAAACACAGCCAAAAGCAAGCTCCTGATCCTCTCACCTAAACCTACTTCACCTCCAAACTTATCCTCAGTTTTTCCCATCTCAGAATACAGAATCATACCCAGCAATCCAAGCATTCACATCATACCTCAGATTCATTCTTGTCATTTCCTTCCCTTCTCCTTTAACCCATCATATCCAATCTACCAGCAAATTCTGTCAACTCTACCTCCAAAGCACAGCTCAAATGTATCCACTTCTTGCCAACTCAACTATCACCAACAACCCAGAATAAGCTACTCTCATGAATTTCTGTAGCAGCCTTCTGACTCATCTCCAAGTTTTCCTCCCGACCAACAGCCCCCAAAACCTGCTGTCTTCACGTAAGAGCCCAAAGTGATCTTTCTAGAATGTAAATAAAATCTTGCCACTCCCTTGCTTAAAACTTTCTAATAACCTCCAATATATTTTTTCCATATCATGGTCTACAAAGGTCCTTACCTAAATTTTTTTTCCTCATTTCTTACTATCTTCCCCTATCTACTGACCACGCTTCTTAAATATGCCAAGTTCTTTTCAGACTCAGGACCTTGCATGCACTACTATTAACTGAAATGCCCTGCACACACTTCTCTTTTCCTCTTCCCCCACTCTCCATCAGTCTTTACTAAGCATTCAGTTACACAATCACTTCTAGAAACTGCCAGAGGTACTAATAATCATGATCAGTTCTTTAAACTGGGTACTGGTATATTTCAAAATAGTTCAATGTGAGGCACCTGGCTGGCTCAGTCCATAGAGCATGCAACTCTTGATCTTGGGGTTGTGAGTTCGAGCCCCACACTGGGTGTAGAGATTAAAAACAAAATCTTTAAAAAAAAAAAAAGTAGTTCAATGTGTACATTCTGGAAACCCTTGAGAACATATCTTAGTATCAAAAAATTGATAAAAATGTAGAATCCTGGGGTGCCTGGGTTGCTCAGTCAGTTAAGCATCTGCCTTAGGCTCAGGTCGTGATCTCAGGCTCCTGGGATTGAGCCCTGCATTGGGCTCTCTGCTCAGTGGAGAGTCTGCTTCTCCTTCTCCCTCTGCACTCCCACCCCCGACTTGTGCTCTCTCTCTCAAATAAAAAAAAAAGTCTTTTAAAAAAATGTTGAGGGGTGCCTGGTGGCTCAGTCATTAGGCATCTGCCTTTGGCTCGGGTCATGATCCCAGGGTGCTGGGATTGAGCCCTGCGTCAGACTCCCTGCTCAGCGGGAGGCCTGCTTCTCCCTCTCCCACTCTCCCTGCTTGTGTTCCCTCTCTCACTGTGTCTCTTTCTGTCAAATAAATAAAATCTTTAAAAAAAAAAAAGTAGAATCCTATTATAACTGGAAAGGAACACAGATATCATCTATGACAAATATAAATCAAGGATAATTAAGTAACTTTTTCTATTTTACAAAGGTAGATGATAGGTCTCCTGATCCTGTTGTTCGATAACTTGGTCAACCCTCTTCCAATTCTGTTTACTACATCTCCATTTTCTTTAAAATCATTAGGAAAAAAAAAAAATCCCTAAATTCATACAGAATGACAAAGGGCCTCGAATAGTCAAAATAGTATTTTTTTTAAGATTTATTTATTTATTTGAGAGAGAGCACAAGTGGGGGGGGGTGGGAAGGGCAGAGAGAGAGGGAGAAGCAGACTCCCCACTGAGTAGGGAGCCCGACATGAAGCTCGATCCCAGGACCCTGAGATCATGACCTAAGCAGGGTAGATGAAGGTAGACATTTAACCGAGTGAGTCACCCAGGCACCCCTAGTCGAAATCGTCTGGAGAAAGAACAAAGCTGGAAATATCCCACTTCCTTCAAAACGTGTTACAAAAGTAATCAAAATAGTACGGTACTGGCAAAAGACATATAGACCAATGGAACAGAATCAAGAGCCCAGAAATAAACTCGCATACATAGTCAAATGATCTTCGGCAAGAACAGCAAGACTATATAATGGGAAAGAGACAAGAGTCTCTTCAATAAACAGTACTAGAAAACTGGATACCCACATGCAGAAGGGTAAAACTGGACCCTTACACAAAAATCAACTCAAAATGACTTAACTCAAAAAAACCTAAATGTAAAACCTGAAACTATAACTCTCCTAGAAGAAAATACAGAGGAAAAGTTAAGTTTTATAACATTGGTTTTGGCAATGATGTCTTGGATATGACACCAAAAGCACAAACCATAAAAGCAAAATTAGACAAGTGGGACTATGTCACCTAAAAAGCTCCTGCACAGCAATGAAAACAATCAACAGAATGAAAAGGTAACCTATGGAACAGGAGAAAATATTTGCAAACTATATATCTGATAAGGAGTTAATATCCAAAATATATAAGGAACTCCTAAAACTCAACAGAAAAAAAAAAAACTCTATTGGTTTATAAATGGATTAAAAAATGGGCAAGAGGGGGCGCCTGGGTGGCACAGCGGTTAAAGCGTCTGCCTTCGGCTCAGGGCGTGATCCCGGCGTTCCGGGTTCGAGCCCCACGTCAGGCTCCTCCTCTATGAGCCTGCTTCTTCCTCTCCCACTCCCCCTGCTTGTGTTCCCTCTCTCGCTGGCTGTCTCTATCTCTGTCGAATAAATAAATAAAAAATCTTTAAAAAAAAAAAATAAAATAAAATAAAATGGGCAAGAGATGTGAACAGACATTTCTCCAAGTATACAAGTATGTGAAAAGGATGCTCAACATCACTAATCATCAAAGAAATGCAAAGCAAAACTACAATGAGGTAGCACATCATATTTACTAGGATAGCCATTATCAAAAAAGAAAATAGTAAGTGTTGGCGAGAATGTGGAGAAATGAGAACCGTTGTGCACTACTGATGGGAATGTAAAATGATGCAGCTCCTACGGAAAACAGTATGGAGGTTCCTCAAAAGAAACTAAAAATAGAACTGTCATATGATCCAGTAATCCTATGTCTGGCTATATACAAAAAAGAACTGAAAACAGTATTGGTAGAATTATTCACAATGGCCAAGAGGTACAAACAACCTAAATGTCCATCAGTGGATGAATGGATAAAGACAATGCAGTATATACCCACAATGGAATAGTACTAAGCCTTAAAAAAGAAGTCTTATCATATGCCACAACACATACAAACCTTGAGAATATTATGCTAAGTGAAATAAGCCAGTAATAGAAGGAGAGATACTGCATGATTCCACTTACATGAGACATCTAAAGCAGTCAGACTCACAAAAGCAGAAAGCACAATGGTAGCTGCCAAGGGCTAGCAGGAGCAGAGAAAACGGGAGGTGCTACTCAACGGCTACAGAATTTTCAGTCATGTAAGCTGTAAAAGTTCTAGAGATCTAATGGGCATATAGTTAGCAATAATGCATGTTGTGCTTATGGTAATAAAAAGGAAAAAAAAAAAACCACCTCCAGTCACTCACCCAAGCTTAGTGATAGTTCTCATTAGTCAAATAACAACTGTTTAGGCCTTAGTAGCAAATGAGGGAAACAGCTTGCTCAGCTTATATGGGGAAGTCTTAGCTACTAGTACACGTTACTGCAAAATGGCAGCAAGAAAGCAAGATCTTAAGTGTGGATGGAAGTTGTTGTCCCAGATATCTGTTAAACTTCTTTTTAAACAGTAATAATGCTGGCTTAAAGACCAAATGATATTATACTTACTGTAGGCAAATAGGTGCTTTTTTAATTCTACTGTGGAAAGATTAAAATCTGCCTTCTGTTCCCAGAATTCTAATGACTCCCAAGGTATACACTGGAGATAAACCATATTTGGAGAAGTAGTTCCAGCACAGAGTTAGAATTTCTCCAAAAATATCAATGATAACATCAAAACTAAAACATGACCGAATTATAAAGATTAAATAGTAACTACAAAAACCCATTTCCTTTCTCAAACAAGATAAAGCAGATTAAGTATGATCTTAGGGGTAGCAGAAAAGGATTAACTATAAAATCAAATAATACCTACCTAGCTAATTTAAAAATGAGATTTTAGTTTATCCTGAACAAAAGCTTACAAATGTGCTCAATATTCCTTCTCAAAACCCCATCCTCTTCAGCAATGTCCCCATAATTTTTTTTTCCCTAAATATCTTCCCTCCAACCACATTCCCATAAACATTGTTTTACTTACCATCCTTTCCCTTTAACTTACTTTTTTATGATGGGAAGAAAGAACAGATGCCTCTAAAACAGGTTCCAAATTTCCTTGGTGGCTGTCATTATCACCTCTCCTTGTACCATCCAGTTGGTGCCCTTTTCTGAGCCTTATATCTGGCTCTGGAGTCCTGCTGCACCCCAATCGGTTTTCTGCTGTCTGGTTCATGGGATACCCAAGCCTTTCTTACAAAGAGGTCTTTCTTTCTGTCCCTTCTGGGGAGGATGGACTTTCTGGATAGTGAGTTGACCCTAAGGAGAGGAAAGTTGTGAATTAACATATTTTAAATAACCACATTAAATGAGTGCTGGGGGGAGACATAGGCTATGTTGTTATACACTCAAACAACAGAATACCCAGCAATCATTAAAAATAATAAAACAGGGAGTCTGGGTGGCTCAGTCGGTTAAGCGTCTGCCTTCAGCTCAAGACAGGATCCCAGAGTCCTGGGACTCCCTGCTCAGCAGGGGAGCCTGCTTCTCCCTCTCATAATGCCCTTCCCCTAGCTCATGTGCGTGCACAGGCTCTCTCTCTCTCAAATAAATAAATAAAATTCTTAAAAGAAAAAAAACAATAAAACAATGTATAAAATATCTATATTTGCTAACAGGAAAGATCATCAAAATCAATTTTTTAAAAAATCAGGATACAAGAAAACATGTATAATGTTCCCAGAAGTTATAAAAGTATAATTGTATACATACACATAATGATTACTAGAAAATATTCAAAACTGTGCTCTTGGTACTGAAGTACACAGGGAAGAATCTAAGGTCTTTTCATTTTGTTCTGCCTGCAATTTTTTACAATATATCATTTTACAATATGCCATTACTATTTCAAATATACCATTTTATAATGTATCACTTTTTCAATTAAAACCAGACCAAACTGCAGAAAGAATATGTGGATTTTATCCAGTCTCATTTAAACATCACAATGACCTCATAGGGTATATTTGTGTATCTACTTTTCAGGTGAGGAAACCAAAATTCACTATACTTTGCATAAAATAAATAGGACAAAGTCTCTGACTTTCATAGCACATTTTATTGGTAATGTTTTGCATTTAAGTTCCTTAAATGTCTGACATTTCAATATTTGAGTTGTTCTGAATTCTAACTAGACTGGAAGGCAAGAAACTCAGGACTGGAACATACTTCGTTTACATCCCTTGAGTTCCCAGGAAGTGCTACGCACATAAACGTTTAATGAATATTTGACAGATAACATTTAAATGTTCTTGAGTGGTAAAATCTTTCAGAAATCATCACTATCTCTCTAAATCAGACTATAGTAAGTCCTTGGAGTTCAATTATTTCATGTCCTTGGCCCTCTACCTCTTAAACTCAGTACAAAAGCTTAATTTAGACATGTGGTTACATATACTAATAAGGTCATTATCACAGCCAATCCAACTAGAAACATCAGAACAGAAGAAGCCAGGGTATGTGTCATGCTCATAAAATCCCATGAGATTCTAAGTTCTTCCTGGGGGAAAGGAGGACTAGGGCAAAGTGGGAGGGCCTGGATAGCATAAAAAGAAGGTAAAATGGGTATTTGGTTTTCATATACATTTGGGTACTAGGACTAAGAATCAGCCCTAGAATTCTAATTAGACTAAAAATTAGCCAACTGTTTGTTTCATACAATCATGTGAGTTTGCTACAGGATTTCTCTAAGGGCTTTCAAAGTTTCTGGACCAAGAACAAACACCAATATCTAAGGATCACCAAACCTTAGCATGTGCCTGTCACATAAGGGCCTCAACAAGCAAATTAATAATACTGAGATCATAAACTATGCTATTAATGCCCAATTCTAAAAGAGAAAGCAGTGCTAATGACTTACACTTATTTATGTACAGCTCACAAAACTATTTCACACCCACTATTTAATTTTGTTTCAGAGAAAAGGAAGCTAACATTTATTGTGGATCAACAACTCCACAAAGTTAAATTCTGTACCAGAGAATTTACATGTGGTATCTCACATAATCCTAATATAGCCACCCTCCTGAGGTAGTTTATCCCCCATTTTATAGATGTGGAAACTGAAACTTGGGAGATTAATTTATTCAAGGCCATTACTCAATAAAAATAAAGAGGAGCAGCTGGGATTTACACTCAGGTCTTTCCGGCCCTCATGATGTTCATGTTCCTTCTACTACCCAAAAGATTAAGAGTGGAAAAAAAAAAGACAAAAATTTGAACCCTAAAGTCATTTGGCTTACGTGGCAAATAATCTATAGAATCAGAATCCTTATTCTCAAGTTATAGCAAGTAAAATAAAGCTTTCTGCAAAGCAGTCTTGAAATATGACCACCACAAACTTCTCATAAGTAGGAGCTATATATATGGAGGAGTGCTGCTCATTTATGAGAATATTAATGGAATATTCTATTAGTTAGAATTGTTTTGTAATCCACAACTCAGAAAAAGAAAGCAAATAACAATAAGTTTTCCCAAAGAATTTGTAAAGGATTCATCTAAAATAAAAAGAAGAAAATATATCTTCCTATCAACAGGTTTTCTAAATTTACAAGTAAAAATAAAAGAATGAGGAAAATAAGGCACTGTAAAAACTTCAATCAAAAATTTTTAATTCTATTCACTACTTTATATATACAAAGCAAGAAGGCCTACCACAATATTTTAGTTTCAACAATAAAATTATTGAAGGAAAAAGCATTTATGTTACCCCTCAGGTTCCTAAAGATTTAACAAAACATCCCAATCCTAAAACACTTAACAACTGTAATGTACTATACATTTCAGTTTATTTGCATTCTACCTAATGATAAAATGAATTGCTCCTGGATGCAATGCTTTGAAATCAAAAGCACTAAGAGTCTAAGGTAAAATTATAGTTAAGGTAAAGGTGTCCTTTATCACCACTATTATTTAACTCTGTCCTGGAGGTTTTAGACAATTAAATAAGAGGTGAAAAGGAAGGTTAAAAAACTATAACTATTTACAGATTATAAGATGCCTTAGCTAAAAACCCAACAGAATCAACTGGAAAAAAATCATAATAAAAAATTGTATCAAAAGACTGGATGTAAAATTAACATATGGATATCAACAGTCTGCATCCTAAAAGCCCATAATATTGGTTACTATGAAAGAAACTAAAACATCACAATAGGAAAAAATGGATAAAATGCTTCAAAGCAAACCTTAAAATGCTAATGAAGATCTACAAAAACCGGGACTAATAAATGAGTTCAGCAACGCTGACAGAATATCAACACTCAAATATCAATCACTTTTTTATATACTAAAAACAGACATGTGGAAACTGTAAACTGAGAAAAATACCATTTAAAATTACTCCCAAGAAAATTAAATACTTAAGTACACACTTAATAAAGTATGTACAGGATCTGTTTGCCAAAAATTATAAAATGCTGATGAACAAAAATAGCAACCTACCATATTCATGGATTGGAAGACTCAATAAAGTAAAAACGTCAATTTTCCCCAAATTTTCTACAGGTTTAAATGCAACTCCTATCAAGATCTTAGCATAAAAACAAGATAATGGCAAGCTTACTCTAAAACTTATATGGAAGGCACAGGGCCTACCAAAAACAATCTTGAAAAATAATAAATGGGAAAAAGGCCTCTATCTAATATGAAGCCCCATTATACAGCTACAGCTGTTAAGAGTGTGATAACTGCAGAAGAAAAGACACACAAACTGATGGAACAAAACAGAGATCCAAAATGTAGACACACAAATATGCCCAACTTATTTTAAAGATATGCAAAAGCAATTTATTTTTTTATAATTGTTTTTACTTATTTATTTGTCAGAGAGAGAGCATGAGCACACACAAGCAGGGGGAGCAGCAGGCAAAGGGAGAAGCAGGCTCCCCACTGAGCAGGGAGCCCGATGTGGGACTCGATCCCAGGACCCTGAGATCATGACCTGAGCTGAAGGCAGATGCTTAATCAACTAAGCCACCCAGGTATCCCTCAAAAGCAATTTAATGGAGGAATAGGCTTTTCAACAAATGGCGATAACCAAAAAAGAAAAAAAAGAGAGAGAACTTCAACCTAAACCTCACATGTTATACAAAGTTAACGCAAAATGGATCATGGACTTAAAGGTAAAATGCAGAAATATAAAACTTTTATAAAAAATACAGGAGAAAGCTTCATAATCTAGAGCTATGCACAGAGTATTGAGACCTGACACCAAAAGATCCATAGTAGGGGGAAAAAACAATACACTGGACTTCATCAAAATTAACTTTTCTGTGAAGCACTCTACTAAGAAGTTGAAAAGAAAAGTTGTAGACTGAGAGAAAATATTTGTAAATCCCATATCCAACAACTATTATCTAAACTATATAAAGAACTCAAAAATTCAACAGTACAAAAAAACTCTCCAACTAGAAAATGGACAAATGACAGGAACAGGCGTTTCACCAAAGAGGACATACAAAAGGCAAATAACCACAGAAAAGATGTTCAATGTCATTAGCCATCAGGGAAATGCAAATTAAAACCAAAATGAGCTATCACCATGAACCTAATCAGATGGTTAAAATAAAAAACAGTAAGAACAGGAGAATGACTTCTGGCATGACAGTGCGAGGAGCTCTGACCTGCTCCCCAATGAAATGACAAAAACTAGAAATATTAAAAGCCTCTGGAAACAGTCTTAAAGGTAAACAGCAAATAAAGAAACATTCGAGATTACCTATGAAAAATCAGTAAGAAAAGCAAAAAGTCTATGATATCTGAACTATGATGTCTCTCTTCCTTCCCCTCCCAACTCAGAGGGGCAGAGAATCTACTCCAGACTCTTACAGTCAAAAACCCAGGGTCCCTCGGCCTCCAGGACCTAGATGGAGTCGGGAGGAACAGGAGGACATCAGTATTTCTCATTCTGCCTCAGGTACTATTGCCAAGGCTAATCCCAGATAAACAGTTTACAAGTAGGGGCTCTCTTCCTCCTACCAGCCCTACTTGTGGAATTAAGGCAACCGCTACTTGACCATGGTATGCTGAGAATACCAGGGCACTGATCACTCTTGACCCAGCTCATGAGGTGGAGGTTCTACAGCAGGAGAAGCAAGCTGAGAGGACCCAAGACCAATGCCCACCAAGTACTCATCTCTTAGAGTGTGGCTATTACTCAAAGAGAAACTTGTCATTGTCCCCATCCCTGTATCTCTAGAGCCCCAGTTCAGAGATTTTGCCTGGGGGCAAGAAGCAGGTAGGGGGTGGGCAAGGAGGCCTAATCTCTTCCCAAAGGCTTAACTTTATTTGCAACACAGGGTGAAGAAGTCTAAAGGCATTCTAAAGAACAGTGGAAGTACTAGGAGCAGAATCAAGATGCAGACTAAACTAGGGGTATCTGGGTGGCTCAGTCAGTTAAGTATTGACTTTTTTAAGATTTTATTTATTTATTTGTTGGGGGGGGCGCACAAGCAGGGGGAATGGCAGGCAGTGGGAGAAGCAGGATCCCTGCTGAGCAAGGAGCCCAATGTGGGACACGATCTCAGGACCCTGGAATCATGACCTGAGCTGAAGGCAGATGCTTAACTGACTGAGCCACCCATGCATCCCTAAGCATCAGATTCTTGGTTTCAGCTCAGGTAATGATCTCAGGGTTGTGAGACTGAGCCCCATCTCAGACTCCACACTGGGTATGGAGCCTGCTTAAGATTCTCTCTCTCCTCTCCCTTTGCCCCTCCCCCCCCTCCAAAAATAAAAAAAGTTAAAAAGACACAGGCTAAACTCTAGGCAGGTTAATTTGCAGAAGAGTACCAGGGAATAAGGTAAATTGGTAGGAGATGTCCTAGTGCCCAACAAAAATTAAACACTAAACTCAGAAACCATTCCTTCAAAGGAGCTAGAATTTGATGGGATTAGTCTGCAGAAAAATTATAGTCCAGGGCATTCTTAAAATCATTAGGGCAATCAGCTGGCAATTAACGAAGTTTTTAAAAGTTGAGTGTGGTCAGTGAAACAGAAAAAAAGAGAGCTGAACCCAAACTATTATCATCCTGGGTAACTGAGCATATCCAAAATTAACACCTCCCTGAAAACAGTAT
The DNA here is from genome assembly GCF_017311325.1 of Ursus maritimus. Classification (NCBI taxonomy): domain Eukaryota; kingdom Metazoa; phylum Chordata; class Mammalia; order Carnivora; family Ursidae; genus Ursus; species Ursus maritimus. Next base: position 2,084,807 of record NW_024425119.1, read on the forward strand.
CAGAAGCTGAACACTAATGGGGAAAAAGACTCAACTAAAACAATCCAGTCAGTCACTATGCAAGCTAACAAGCAAATAACAAACACTGGAAGAGGGGGCCCAGGACCTAGCGTTGCTACATTATCTAAAAGGTCCAGTATCCAATAAAAAGTTAGGAGGCATGCAAAGAAACAGCAAAGTATATCCATACACTGGGAAGAAAGAAAAAAGAAAAAAGAAAGTATAAAGAGGGTCAAAATGTACAGACTTCCACTTACAAAGTGAGTCCTGGGGATGTAATGTACAGATGGTGACTATAGTTAATACTGTATTATATATTTAAATGTTGCTAAAGGGTAAATCTTCAAAGTTCTCAACACAAGGAAAAGGTAAAAGAATAAATCTTCAAAGTTCTCACCGCAAGGAAAAAGTTCTCATCACCACTATGTGGGGGGTGGGGGGGAACAGGCAACAGAAAATACCTGTGAGGCGCAGCTGGGTGGCTCAATCATTAAGTGTCTGCCTTTGGCTCAGGTCGCCATCCCAGAGTCCTGGGATGGAGCCTGCATCAGGCTCCCTGCTCAGCGGGAAGCCTGCTTCTCCCTCTCTCACTCCCCCATGCTTGGGGAAGTTCCCTCTCTCACTGTCTCTCTGTCAAATAAATAAAATCTTAAAAAAAAAAAAAGCCTGTGAAAGAGACCAAATGTCAGATTTATCAAATAAAGACTAATGTGTAGCCATTATAAATATGTTCACACAACTAAAGGAAACTATGGCTAAAGAAGTGAAGGAAGGCACAATAACAATATCATATCAGAGAGCTCAGTTGGAGGAGCATGTGACTCTTGATCTCAGGGGCCAGGAGTCTGAGCCTGACACCGGGTATACAGATTACTTAAACAAGTAAATAAAAACAACAACAATGTCACATCAGATAGAAAATATCAAGAGACAAATTACAAAAAAGAACTCAACAGAAATTATGGCATTAAAAAGTACAATAACAAACTTAAAAGTCATCAGATGGGCTCAACAGAACTGAAGAAGAAAAAACAAACAAACTTAGACATAGATAAGATCTTATGCAAACCAAAAGAAAGAAAAAAGAGTAGTAAAATGAAGAGACACTCAGATGTATTCCAAAAAACCATGAAGAGTGTAAGGACAGGAGAGGGGGTGAGAAATCTCCAAATGTCCGGGTTCGGCTTACAGGTCAACCACTGGTCATGTCCTCTTAATTACCTCCTAAAAACTGTCAACCAAGAATCCTACATCCAGTGAAACCACCCTTCAAAAGTGAGGGAGAAATCAAGACATTTACAGATAAAAGCTGAAGTGGTTTGTGACCACTAGACTTGCCCTGCAAGAAATGCTGAAGGGAATTCTACAAGGTGAAATGAAAAGGAACTAGACAATACCCTGAAACCAACACAGAAATAAAGTATTATAAATAATTATAAAAGCTAGTATTACTGTAACAATGGTTTATAACTGTATTCATTTTCTAAGTGATTTAAGAGACTAATACATTTATTTTTTTTTAAGATTATTTTAGAGAGACACTGCACTTGCAAGCAGGAGGAGGGACAAAGGGAGAGGGAGAGAATCCCTAAGCAGACTCCCACTGAGCATGGAGCCTAATGTGGGGCTCAATCCCAGGACCCCAAGGATTATGACCTGAGCCAAAAATCAAGAGCCAGATGCCCAACCGAAAGCTACCGAGGCGCCCCAAGAAACTAATACATTTAAAGGAAAAAACAATTATTAGTGTATCAGCTAGTACTACTGTAACTTTGTAACTCCACTCGTGTTTTCTACACAATGTATGAGACTGATGCATTTAAAAGAATTATTACTTTATGTTTGAGGGCAAACAACATATAAAGATGTAATTTTGTGACAATAAAAATAAGTGGGAACAGAGCTGTAAAAGAGCAGATTTTGCACATTCTTGAAGTTTACCTGCTATAAATTCAAATTACAGTACTATAACTTTAAAATGTTAAAGGCAACCAACCCCATGAAAACCACACACATACATACACACATACACACACACACACACACACACACAACAGCTATAGAATATACAAAAAAGGACATTAAGGAATTTAAACAACGTACTCCAAAGCACTGCATTTTTTTTGTTGTTAATTAACAACCACAAACAGGAATGCAGGGAGGGAAAAAGCTATTGGGCATACAGAAAATAGCACAAACAGGTTGAAAGTGAAAGGATGGGAAAAGATATTCTATTCAAATAGTAACCAAAAGAGTGCAGAAATGGCTGTACTGGTATTAGACAGAACAGACTTTACATCAAAAAAACATTTTAAGAGATAAAGAAGGATGGGGCACCTGGGTGGCTCAGTCGGTTGAGCGTCTGCCTGTGGCTCAGGTCGTGATCCCATGGTCCTGGGATCGAGTCCCACATTGGACTCCTCGCTCCATGGGGAGCTTGTTTCTCCCTCTGCCTCTCTCTCTCTCTGTCTCTCTCTCTCATGAATAAATAAAGTCTTTTAAAAAAAAAGGCGGGGGAGTGATAAAGAAGGACACTTTTATACTAATAAAAGTTTCAAAAAAGATACAACAATTAGAAACATTTAGGCACCTAATAACAGACCATCAAAGTATATGAAGCAAAAACTGATGGAATTAATGGGGAAAATAATAATTCTACAATAATAGCTGAAGGCATCAACACCCGGCTCACAATAAAGGAGAGAACAACCAGATAGAAGTAAGGAAACAGAGAACTTAACACAATAAACCAACTAGATCTAACAGACATATACAGAACCACTTTACTCAACAATACACATATTCTCAGGCACATATGGGACAGACCATATGTTAGGCCACAAACTAAATCTCAATACATTAAAAATCTCACCACAACATGGGGCACCTGGGTGGCTCAGTCGTTAAGCATCTGCCTTCAGCTCAGGGCATAATCCCGGAGTCCCGGGATCGAGCCCCACATCAGGCTCCTCCACTGGGAGCCTGCTTCTCCCTCTCCCACTCCCCCCTGCTTGTGTTCCCGCTCTCGCTGCCTATCTCTCTCTCTGTCAAATAAATAAATAAAATCTTAAAAAAAAAAAAAATCTCACCACAACAGAATAAACTTACAAATCAATAACTTAAAAGAAAACTGAAAATTGACAATTTAATACAAATTAAACAACATACTCTGAAGCAACTGATGGATCAAAGATGAAATCACAGATGAATGAAAATGACAACATAGTAAAACTTACAAGACAACACAAATGGTGCTAAGGGGGGAGGGGAGGGGAATAAATGTTTACATTAAAAAAGCAAGACAGATCTCAAATCAACAACCTAACTTTACAACTTAAAGAACTAGGGGAAATAAATAAAATCTTAATAAAAAAATTAATAACTAAAATTTTCCAAGAATTTGGAATACAACAGGAAATTAAGCATTCCTTTTTGCATTTTAATGTAGTGTCCTATAACCTAACATTAATTTAAGTAACATGAGTAGTGGTCTCATCCCTCATATATACACAATGACAGCCTGAAAAAATTAAAAGACTGATTATGAAATGACAACTCCAAAATGTCACATTTTTAATGTAATAAAGGAGTTAAATTATTTTATATATATAATTTTTGTATACAGTACAGCCTGTTTATTACATACAGCTCTCTTAAGCCAGACCTTTATACAGACAGAAATCACCAAAAATGATTTTTAGCTTTAACAATTCAAAGAAACTCAAAGCAACAGTATGTGGATATCGGAGTTACATGTCTCATAGAATATGAGCTATTGTTTGCCAATGCCACTTGATAAAATTTTGGACTGTCATAAAATCTCTTTCCAGGACACCTGGGTGGCTCAGTTGGTTAAAGCCTCTGCCTTCGGCTTGGGTCATGATCCCAGCATCCTGGGATGGAGTCCCGTGTCAGGCTCCCTGAATGGCAGGGAGCCTGCTTCTCCCTCTCCCCAGTCGCCCCCCCCCCTTGCTTGTACTCTCTTTCGCTATCTCTCTCTCAAATAAAATCTTCTAAAAATAAAATAAAATGTAATAAAATTTCTTTCCACAAGCAATTTTTTAAATGATTCTCAAAGAGCTGTACTTTGCAAATGCCTTTAGAATTGCTATAATCGCCCAAAGAAAGTAAAACTAGACCCTTTAATTTCCAACTCTTCACAAGAAAAACAAAATTTGGTGATCTTCAAATAAAGAAGGTTGCTATTATATTAGCCTTACTTTTGTACATTCCATTTTTCAAAACCCTGAATTACTGTATCCCTGAATGCTTTCTTCTATTAGGTGCCTATCTTATGGACAGAGGACGTGAGCCTCAGAGGTGGAGATCAAACTACAAAAATATATAGCAAAAATCAGATCTGAATCTCACAACTCTGACTCCCCACTGAGTTCAAATTCTTGGTACAGAATGTTTAAATTCCCAAAAAGACAGTCTTAACCTATTAAAGTTCTTCTTTACCTATCATTACGTTATATATCATATCTACTTTCACCTAAGGGCTGCTCCACTTTAAAAACATTTACCTTGGAATAAAGAGCTTTAGTTCTAAAGAAAATCACTTAATGGCATTCACAGTCATTCCATCAAACCTGACATTTATTATTTTATAAGAGTCTCCAAGGCTTTTTAGTTCCAGACAGGTTATTTGTCCCAAAGTCACACTTTCTGGCAAACTATGAATTCCCTACATGTTTTCTAATAGTTATAAGCCTGTCGGTTGGACACTGAATCAAACCAAACCACTGTTTATTTGCCTTATGTTTTCCTACTTGATGATTTAAGGCTTTACCTTTCCAAGTTATATTCTCCAACTTACTGATATAGCAATCAATTTGCTAATAATACTTTTACTTGCCTTAGTGGACAGTATTACAGAACATTATTGCTAAAGATATTCCTCCCTTATCCCAAATTCCTATATCCAATCCATTAGCAAATGCTATAGATTTTACCTCCAAAATACCTCTCAAATTCTTTCCATTTCTTTTCCTTTTCTCTATCACTTCTTAGACCAGGTTATCAATATCTCTGACCAAGAATACTTTTGATAATCCCCTAATGGGTCTCCTTGTCTCTATTCTCAAACCTGCAGTCTATACAACGGCCAAAGTGCTCTTCCAAACAGAAAAATCATACCAATTACCCTGCTAAATACCTCCAGTACATTTTATTCCTTGTGCAAAAGAAAACCAAAACCTTTCCATAATCTCCACAAGGCGCTTCATGATTTGGTCTTTGTCAACCTCTCCAATTTAACTCATAAAGCTCCCTAACCTGTTCAGTTATTCTTCTGATCCCTGTCTATACCAATCCTGATCATCATCAAGACCTGGGAAAAGACCTGGTTCCTAAGATCACCTTTTCCAAAAACACTTACATGACCATCCTTACTTAACACAGCATTACACCACCCTCCATACCAGTCACTGATAGCACTTTACACTGTTTAATTTCCTTCATAGCACTTCCCACTCTCTGAAATCGTATTTTTACTTGTTTCCTTTTTTATCATCTATCTTCCCCAACTAAACCATCAGTTCCAAAAGTGCAAACCTTGTCTGTCCTATTCACCACACATATCTCTAACAGCGTCTCTCATATAGTATACCCTCAAATTTTACCTAATGACTAAATGAAGCTTCCATTAGAAAGTCCTTGGTATTGGGGTGCCTGGGTGGCTCAGTTGTTAAGCGGCTGCCTTCGGCTCAGGTCATGATCCCAGAGTCCTGGGATCAAGCCCCGCATTGGGCTCCCTGCTCAGCGGGAAGCCTGCTTCTCCCTCTCCCTCCACTCCCAACCCCGCCACCACCACCCCCCCAATCATGCACACACACCTTCTCAAATAAATTTTTAAAAAAACTTTTTTTTTTAAAGATTTTATTTATTAGACAGAGAGAGAGAAGGCGAGAGAGAGAACACAAGCAGCGGGAGAAGCAGTCAGAGGGAGATGCGGGGCTCGATCCCAGGACCCTGGGATCATGATAAGCCTAAGGCAGCCGCTTAACGACTGAGCCACCCAGGCGCCCCAAATTAAAAAAAAAAAAAAGAAAGAAAGAAATCCCTTGGTGTTATGGATTCAACTCTGTCCCCCAAAATTCATATTAAAGCCCCAACTCCAAGTACTTTAGAATGTGACTATATTTGATGATAGGGCTATTAATGAGGTAATCAAATTCATAATGGTAGGGCCCTTATCAAATATGACTGGTATTCTTATAAAAAGAGGAAGACACCAGAGATGCACATGCATAGAAAAAAGGCCACGTGAGGACATAGCAAGAAGGCAATTGTCTGCAAGCCAAGAAGAGAGACCTCAGGAGAAACCAAAATTGCCAACATCTTGATATTGAGCCTCTAGCCTCCACAATTGTGGGAAAATAAGTTTGTTGTTTAAGCCACCCAGTCTGTGGTATTTTATGGAAGCCCTAGCAAACGAATACATCTGCTTTTCAAGAATAGCGTGTTTCTTCAGAAATAAATGAAAATTAATTACATCTCAATGTTTATCTCTAGTAGCAGACATCATCATGGCTCTTTAGACAGTCATTTACCATTTAATTTTTAACCACTTAATAAGCATTTTGAGGAAACAGCTTCAAGAGCATACAATAACTAGTGAGTTTTCACAACACTCAGGCAGGATCAATAAACTTTTTCTGTAAAAGTCCTGATAATAAACATTTTAGACTTTGCAGGCCATAAAAGGCATCTGGTACAGCTACTTAACTCTGACACTGTAGTGTAAAATTGGCCTTAGACAATATATAGTGAATGGGTGTGGCTGTATACCAATGAAGTTTTATTTTTGGACACTGAAATTTACATGTCATATCATTTACATTTGTATGTCACAAAACAACTTTCAAAACTGTGGCTCAGTCCTTAAGCGTCTGCCTTCGGCTCAGGACGTGATCCCAGGGAGCCCCACATCGGGCTCCCTGCTATGCTGGGAACCCGCTTCTTCCTCTCCCACTCCCCCTGCTTGTGTTCCCTCTCCTGCTGGCTGTCTCTCTCGGTCAAATAAATAAATAAAATCTTTAAAAAAAAATGTAAAAATCATTCTTAGCTCATGAGCCATACAAAAAAGGCAAAAGCCTGGAGGCTACATTTCACCAACCCTACCCTAAAACAGTAGTTTATCACCTCTGTTTTACAGATTAGGAAATCTCCAGGTTTCCCTACAGAGCAATGATTAACATAGCATCTCAATGCCTAGACTACAAGTATGTTCACCTGTCTACAAAACTATGCAAATAATGGAAAAAGGTCTCACAACTCAGGTTTGTTCTATCCTGAAGAACTCTGTCTTTACTAAACCTAAAATAATCATTCTTCCTTAAATCACATTTCTTCTCACACCATGAAGGAATTGGGGGAAAAAATTATGTAAATTGACAGATCAAATGACATGTCCCACTATTAACCTGACAGTGGCTAGTAAACACCAGAAACAAGATATAGAAAAACATAAGACCATTAGATTCGGGTTTAATAAAGATTTTCTAAAATGGAACAAGTGACCCATAACAAAATTTGTAAAACCACCCAAGGTCACAATTCTTTAACTATTTCCAGATGCCTTCTTTCTTCGCATTAAACAATGACCACAACATAGTAACCTTTATTTTTTAACTCTTTAAAAAAAAAATTTTTTTTTTTTGCCTCTTTTCAAACTTAGGTAAATGGAAAAGGCACTGAGAAGAATCCTCGCCAGTAAGAAAATGGCCATTGGGATATCAAAAAAGGGTGGCTTAAATTGCCTTCTTTTTAAAAAGTTAAACAGAATGGTATTTTCTCAAAAGAAAATTTTCAACCTAGAGGTAAGAATTAAGTTTGGCAACTAAGTCAGACCTGAAACTTATGCCTAAAAATTCCTTCCTTTTTAAAAGATAAGGTAAGCAGGGGTGCCTGGGTGGCTCAGTCGGTTAAGTGTCCAACTCTTGATTTCAGCTCAGGTCATGATCTCAGAGTGTGGGATCGAGCCCCTCCCTCATCAGACTCCATGCTCAGTGCGGAGTCTGCTTGGGATTCTGTCTCCCTCTGCCTCGTTCTATAAATACATGAATGAATGAATGAATGAATGAATAAGATTTTCTTTTAAAAAGAGGTAAGTAAATTTCAGTAAAGGAGAATAATGTCCTCCACCACCAAAGATGTCTACATCTTAATCCCTGGAACCTGTGAATATATTATGAAACATGTCAAAAGAGAATTAAGGTTGTACATGGAATTAACTCCTCAAGTTTAAGAGTATAAAGGAACCCTGAGGGGCGCCTGGGTGGCGCAGTCATTAAGCGTCTGCCTTAGGCTCAGGGCGTGATCCCAGCGTTATGGGATCAAGTCCCACATCAGGCTCCTCCGCTAGAAGCCTGCTTCTCCCTCTCCCACTCCCTCTGCTTGTGTTCCCTCTCTCGCTGGCTGTCTATCTCTGTCAAATAAATAAATAAAATCTTTAACAAAACAAAACAAAACAAAAAGGAGCCCTGAGACCAAAAAAGTTTGCTAACCCCTGAGCTAAAAGCCTACAGCAGACAAGAAATGAACTGGGATAGTGGAGTGTGATTTTGGTTCTTTAAATTTTCATCTAGTCTTTCACCACGTCAAGACAAATCTATATTTTTATATTTGTAATTTTTAAAACCATTTAATTTAGCTCAAATTAAAACAAGGTAATGTCTCACCCCAACTTAAAATCTTTAAATGACTGTTCACAGCTTGCAGAATAAAGTAAAATCTCCTCAGTGCAGCACAGAAAGCATCCAATCTTCTCCTTACCAGAAAGCCACTTCAGATACACTAAATTCTAGACTACCCAATGTACTCAGCTCCCTCTTCTCTCCAGGTGTCCTCCATGTTGCGCTCGGTCTGGAACCATCTCTACTCTCCTTTACCCAACTTTCTCCTTTTTCAGAACTCCAATCAGGTATTCCCATCTCCTCCAGGAAGCATCCTAAGGTAGGGTAATTACCTCTGTGTGTTACCATGGTTTCGTCTGCACCAACTGTTTTCCTTACTTACCTATTGCTCCCACTAGAGTAGAAGCAAAAGTATAAGAACAGAGAGCAGTACTTCAATAATCTTTTAAATCCACAGCCAAGTACACTTCCCGGCACACAGTAAATTTTCAAATGTCTTCTGAAGGAATTCATGTTCTCTAACTTAAGATTTTCCTTTCAACACCAGGGCGCCTGGGTGACTCAGTCAGTTAAGTGTCTCCCTTTGGCTCAGGTCATGATCCCAGGCTCCTGGGATGGAGCCCTATGTCCGGGCTCCCTGCTCAGCGGGGAGTTGGCTTCACCCTCTGCCCCTCCCCCAACTTGTACTGCCTCTCTCTCTCAAATAAATAAAATCTTAAAAAAAAAAATTTTTTTTTCTTTTCAACTCTATTACTGCCCCCCCAAAAGCCTATATGTAAGTTATTTCCCCTCACCAAAAAAAAAAAAAAAGAAATTTTATGGCAGTACAGAATTAAAAAATCTTGCGTTGAAAAGAATTACCTCACTCAAAACTGTTATTCTTTTTTTAAAAGTGACCTGTCCCCAAATATACTTAACAAAGGACTTTTTGTTATTAATACAACTATTAATTTCCATTTTTAAGAAAAGTATTCCATTGCTCTTCAAAAGAATATGAATATAAAAATTTAGTCCCAGATCAAACTAGAGAAAAATACCCATGAAAATGGCTTCATCATTCAACACAGAAGAGAATCTCTTTCTTAACTGTACCACTTCATTAATAAACATGCTTATGAAGCTGCCAGATAGTTTTGAGTAGCAGAGTTCATTCACCCCCTTTAAAAGGTCATCACCTGGGGAGAAAGGAGAGACCAGCATAACTACCATTTTGAGATAAGATGATTTCTGCAGGCTGGAGAATTCACTTAATTACTTATTCAATATTTTATTCCCTTTGGCTCTGGAATTCTCCCAGACACTCTTTAAAGAAAAAAGAGGGAACAAAAATACGAACTCCCTGGTGAGGGAAAAAGGAGGAATTGTTTTGGTTTCCTCTAAAACAAGAAATGACAGAATTAAGAGCTTTTTTTGGCTCAACATGAAAAATTAAATTCAATTTATAAAGAAAATAATAAAACTTATTAAGGTGTGACCATAAGGGAATAACACATTAAAATCAAGTATTGATAATATTCTAACATTTACTTCTACCCCTGAATAGAAAAAATAAATTATCTAAAAAAGTGAATCTGACATATGGTAAATCTAAGAAGACACTGACCAAATCCTAAATTCCATGTAAGAATATGGAAAGGGTGGGGGTAAGCTGTCTTTAAAAGTCAGTCTGTAGGGGCACCTATGTCAGTCAATTAAAGCATCTTGACTCTTGATTTTGGCTCAGGTCATGATCTCCTAGGGTCTACTTAAGATTCTCTCTCCCTCTCCCCTCTACCCCTCCCTCCCCCCCGGGCGCTCCCTCTTTCTCTCTAAAAAAAAATAAAATAAAATGAAACAAATAAAAGTCTGGGACTCCTGGGTGGCTCAGTCTTTAAGCATCTGCCTTTAGCTCAGGTCATGATCCCAGGGTTCTGGGATCAAGTTCTGCATCAGGCTCCTTGCTCAGCAGGGAGCCTGCTTCTCACTCTGCCTGCCTCTCTCCCTGCTTGTGCGCACGCGCTCTCTCTCTCTGTCTCTCTCTCTGGCAAATAAATAAATAATAAAAAGGAATGGAAGGAAGGAAGGGAGGGAGGAAGGGGAAGGAAGGAAGAAAGGAAGGGGGGAAGGGAAGGGAAGGGAAGTCAGTTTGTATAACAAACTTGCATTACTGGAAGACTAATAACTCACTGGTGCACTCCTTTCCAACTTTAAGAACCCATCTTTCTATTTGGTAAACTTGGAAATTATAAATAACACCATGAAGACAACTAGATACCAACTCTAGAAGGAACTGACTGGTTTTGAAACACAATTCAGCAGAAAACCTAAAGCCTGGTAGCAAACATGTATTTTCTACAGGACGGATTAATAACACTCTTTTGGGGGGGGAAAAAACCTTCAACTATGAAAAGTATACTGAGGGGGCACCTGGGTGGCTCAGTCATTAAGCGTCTGCCTTCGGCTCAGGGCGTGATCCCGGCGTTCTGGGATCGAGTCCCACATCAGGCTCCTCTGCTGGGAGCCTGCTTCTTTCTCTCCCACTCTCCCTGCTTGTGTTCCCTCTCTCGCTGGCTGTCTCTCTCTCTCTGTCAAATAAGTAAATAAAATCTTGAAAAAAAAAAAAAGTACACTGAAATATACCTAAACAATTTGTCTAAAGAGCAAATATTCAGACACTGAATACCTAACAAAAGGAGACTACAATTTCAAACAGAAATAAATACATGTTATTTAATATAAACACATGCTGTCAAGTACCCATTATCTCATTTATTCTTCACAATAACTAAGGATTCAATACTTCCCTTCTACAGCTGAGGAACCTGAGGCTGAGCAGGTAACTCAAAGTCTCGCAGCCGGCAAGTGGAAGAACAGAATTCAAACTCAGGTCCTTTACACTTTCTCCACTCAGCCATGATGCCCTAAGTAGAAATGAAAATAGGCCAAAAATATGCACAATAACTATGACCAAATTTTTTGTTCCAAAAATAAGGGTACATGGTTTAGCCAGAAATATACTTTCTTAACTTTAAATTTCTATATTTGAAATGTACCTTCAAAAAATCCAATTTAATGACCTATAAAAAAAGAAAAAAAAAAACTTGATCCAGTAATTCTATTGATATTTAACTTGCAAAAAAAGAAGTTACTGCAGGTCTCAAGAGTTCAATTATGACTCTTAGGGCTATATCCAAGAGCGTGATGTTTCAAGGAAAGCCTGTTTCCCTGCCTATAAAAAGAAGTATTTGTGAAAGAATCTTATTTAACTACACTAAATGCACAAACTATACCATAATAAGAGAAAGTTACATAATATGTATTAAAACTATATCTAAGACTTTTTTTTTTTTTTAAAGATTTTATTTATTTATTCAACAGAGATAGAGACAGCCAGCGAGAGGGAACACAAGCAGGGGGAGTGGGAGAGGAAGAAGCAGGCTCATAGCAGAAGAGCCTGATGTGGGGCTCGATCCCATAACGCCGGGATCACGCCCTGAGCCGAAGGCAGACGCCCAACCGATGTGCCACCCAGGCGCCCCATGACTTTCAATAAACTATTACATACAAGTTCTGAAGTAATCAAGAACAGAAGATTCAGATGACAAACATTAATTTCTGAACAAAAAAACACAATACCACCACTTTCTTAAGTGAAACCACTGAGAAGCTTAAAAACAAAAAAATCAGACCTTAGAATTACACATATAACTGGTATTACTCTTTTCTGGATAGCAATGTAAACTGTAGAAAATCTCCAGCATACACAGAACAGGATATGCAGACCAGTACATAAAGAACTACCTAAAAAAATGGCCTTGACTCCTTGACCTAATAACCCAACTCTTTGGAATTTCTCCTTGAAATTTATACTATAGCAACATAAAAGGGAAAATCTATATGCACAAAAGCATTTTATTTTAGGGAGGGGGGGAAGCAGTAACAAAAAAATGGTAAACTATGTTCATTTTTTTCATTAGAATACTAAGAACATTTAGAAAATATACAAATGGCTTGTTTATGGTATCTTAAAATTAAAGAGCAAGACAAAATGCTTATTACAATTAGATAAAAAAAAAAAATTTACAGCTATATAAAAATGTGTGTGCCTAAATACAAAAGTTAAAAAGGCAAGTGACCTAAATGAGTTGAAAACTTAGGTCCACACAAAAAGTTCCTTTATTCATGACTGCCAAAAGTTGGAAGCAAGCAAGATATTCTTCGATAGATGAATGGATAAACTGTGATACATCGACACAACAAAATACTGTTCAGTAATAAACAGAAACAAGCTATCAAACCATGCAAAGAAACTTACACAGAGGAAACTTACATGAGTATTGCTAATGGAAAGATGCCAATCTAAAAGGCTACATACTGTATGATTTCAACTATATGACATTCTGGAAAAGGCAAAATTAGGGAGACAGTAAAAAGATGAGTGATTAACAGGAGTTCAGGGGGGAGAGAGAGATGAATAGGTGGAGCACAGAATATTTTTAGAGCAGTGAAAACTATTCTGTATGATACTGTAATGGTGGATATGTATAATTATATGTTTCTCACAACCCACACAAAGATTAAACCCTATTGTAAACTATGGAATTTAGTTAATAATAATATATCAATATTGGCATAGCAACCGTAACAAGTATACCACCCTAATGAAAGATATCAAGGAAACTGGAGGGAATGAGAGAGGATATACGGGAACTCTGTACTTTTCACTCGATGAAACTGGAGGGAATGAGAGAGGATATACGGGAACTCTGTACTTTTCACTCGATTTTTCTAACAACTTAAAATTGCTCAAAAAAAACAAAGTATTGGGGTGCCTAGGTGACTCAGTCAGTTAAACTAATCTGCCTTCAGCTCAGGTCATGATCTCAGGATCCTGGGATCAAGCCTCACATCGGGCTCTCTGCTCAGTGGGGGGTCTGCTTCTCGCTCTCCCTCTACCACTCTTCCCTACTCTTGCATACACGTTTTCTCTCAAATGAACAAATAAAATCTTTAAAAAATAAAAAAAATACCTATAGCTACAATATTTTGCTAATGAATATACAATATAAAAATATGTAAATTGTGACATTGATAATATAAAACATGGGATTGGGTAAAAGTGCTGAATATGTTGTTATCAGCTTAAAATAAGCTGTTATGTTTTTATGTAAGCCTGACGGCAACCAAAAAGAAGATAGCTCCAGTAAACACATAAAATATAAAAGATTCAATGCATACCACTATTTAAAAAATCATTAAATCATGAAGACAGCAAGAGAGAAAGAATGGAACAAGGGAAATAAAAAAGTCAGAAAACAGTAAAATGGCAACATAAGTCCTTACGCAGCAATAATCATTTAAATGTTAGTGGATTTGATTCTCCAATGAAAGACATAAGAGTATGTGAGTGGATTAAAAAACAAGATCCAACAGTATGTTCACTACAAGAGATTCACTTTAGCTACAAGGACACACACAAGCTGAAAACAAGAGATGGAAAAAGGTATTCCATGCAAATAGTAAATGAAAGAGAGCAGGATATTATTCAGCCATCAAAAAAATGAAATCTTGCCATTTGCAATGATGTGGGTGGAGCTAGAGTGTTGTTATGCTAAGCAAAGTCAGCCAGAGAAAGACAAATACACATCATTTCACTTTTCTGTGGAATTTAAGAAACGAAACAGATAAACATGGGGGGGGGAGAGAGGAAAGGAAACCTTAGGAGACTCTTAACTACAGAGAACAAACTGAGGGTTGACGGAGGGAGGTAAGTGGGGGATGGGCTAGATGGGTGATGGGTATTAAGGAGGGCACCTGTGATGAGCACTGGGTGATAATAAGTGATGAATCATTAAATTCTACACCTGAAACCAATTTTACCATATATGTTAATGAACTAGAATTTATTTTGAGAGACTGCGCACACAAGCAGGGGGTGGGACAGAGTGAGAGCTCTCTCTCTCAATCAGACTGATCTCAATCAGACTTCATGCTGAGTGCAAAGCCCAATTCAAGGTTCAATCTCACAACCCTGAAATCATTACCTGAGTGGAAGTCAGATACCTAAACCACTGAGCCACCCTGACACCCCAACTAACTAGAATTTAAATAAAAACCTGAAATTAAAAAAAAATTTTTAAAGAAAAGAAAGAGCAGGAGTAGCTATACTTACTATACCAGACAAAAATAGACTTTCAGTTAAAAACTATGACAAAAGATAGACATTATTTAATAATAAAGGGGTCAACTCATCAAAAGCATATAATAATTGTAAACATACACGCAACCAACACCACGGAATCTATATAAAATAATTATTAATTAAACTGAAAAGAGACACAGACAGCAATACCCACTTTCAAAAATGGATAGATCATCCCAACACAAAAGCAGTAAGGAAACACTGATCTTGAATAACACTTTGGACCAAACAGACCTAAGAGATATATAGAACATGCCATCCAACAGCAGCAAAATAAACATTCTTCTCAAGCACATACAAAACATTCTCTAGGCTGAATCACATGTTAGGCCTCAAATTAAGTCTTAACTAATTTAAGAGGACAAAAGTATACCCAGTATCTTTTCCAACCACAATGGTATGAAATTAGATAGAAATCAGTATCAGGAGGAAAACAGGAACATTCACAAAAATGTGGAAATTAAATGACATGCTCCTGAACAACCAATGGGTCAAAGCAAAACTCAAAAGATAAATTTAAAAAAAAAAATACATTGAGACAAAGATGGGGGGGAAATGTCAAAACTCCTGGGATGCAGCAAAAGGGTTTCTAAGAGGAAAATTTAAACCAATAAATACCTACATTGAGGAAAAAGAAAAATCTCAAATAAACAATCCCACTTAACACTTCAAGGAGCCAGAAAAAGAACTAAGCCCAAAGTTAGCAGAAGGAAGGAAATAATAAGATTAGAACAGAAAGAAAATACAGACTAGAAAAACAATTTTAAAAACCAATGACACTAGGATGTGGGGTTTTGTTCTGTTTTGTTTTTACAATAAACAAAACTGACAAAACTTTGGCTAGGCTAATCAAGCAAAAAGATTCAAATAAATAAAATAATGACATAAGAGATATTGCAACTGATACTGAAGAAATGGAAAAGATCATAAAATACTACTATGAACAATTACACTCCGACAAATTGAATAATCTGGAAGAAATGGATAAACTCCTACAATCATACAACACAGACTTAATCATGAAGAAATAAAAAATCTGAACAAACCAGTAACAAAAAGGTAAGAAGACTGAAACAGTAATCAAACATCTTTGAACAAAGAAAAGCCCATGACTTCACTAGTAAATTCTATCAATAATTTAAAGAATA
Organism: Ursus maritimus; assembly: GCF_017311325.1. NCBI lineage: Eukaryota > Metazoa > Chordata > Mammalia > Carnivora > Ursidae > Ursus > Ursus maritimus. Next base: position 2,100,775 of record NW_024425119.1, read on the forward strand.
ATTAATGCCAATTCTTGTCAAACTCTTCCAAAAAACTGAAGAGAAAGGAGCACTTCCAAATTCACTTTACAAAGCCAGCATTACCCCAATACCAAAGCCAGACAAGGACACTACAAGATAAAAGAATCACAGGCTAATATCCCTGATGAACACAGATGCAAAAATCCTCAGCAAAATACTAGGAAACCTAATTCAATAGCACATTTAAACACTCACATACCATGATCAAGTCAAATTTATCCCCGGGATTCAAGGGATGCTTCAACATACGCAAATCAACAAATGTATTATACCACGTTAACAGGATCAATATGATCACAGTTCATATGATTATCTCAATAGCTAACATCTCAATAGCCAATGACAAGCTGACATCATATTCAATGGTAAAAAGCTGGAAAGCTTTACATCTAAGATCAGGAATAAGATCAAGATGCCCATTCTCACCCCTTCTATTCAATACGGCATTGGAAGTTGTAGCCAGAGCACTTAGGCAAGAAAAAGATATAAAAGGCAGCCAAATTGGAAAAGAAGTAAAATCTCTATCTGTAGATGACATTACCTTATATACAGAAAACACCAAACGGGTGCCTTGGTGGCTCAGTCAGTTAAGCCTTTGGCTCAGGTCATGATCCTGGGGTCCTGGGATTGAGCCCCACGTCGGGCTCCCTGCTCAGCTGGGAGTCTGCTTCTCCCTCTCCCTCTGCCCCTCCCTCTGATGGTGCTCTCTCTCTAGCCCACATAAATAAATAAAATCTTCAAAAAAAAAAAAAAATGAAGACTCCACCAAAAAGTGTTAGAATAAACAAATTCAGTAAATTTGCAGGATACAAAATCAATATACAAAAAATCAATTAATTACACTAAACAATCAAAAAATATATTAGAAAACAATCTCATTAGAATAGCTTTAAAAAGGATGAAATACTTAGGAATAAATTTAACTGAGGAGGTGAAAGATCTATACACTGAAAACTCTTATGATATTGATGAAAGAAACTGAAAACGAAGGAAATCCTGCCATTTGCAACAACATGGATGAAACTGGAGGATATTATGCGAAGTATAATGAGCTAGACACAGATTGACAAATATCGCATGAACTCACTTATATGCGGAATCTAAAAAAGTCAAACTCATAAAAACAGAAAGTAGGGCTGGGTAGTGTGGGACACGGAGAGACATTAATAAAAGGATGCAATGTTTATATAGGATAAGTTCTGGAGATCTAATATACAGCACGGTGACTACAGTTAATAATGCCGTATTGTATACTTGCTACCTACTAAGAGGAAAAATCTTAAGTATGTGTTTTCAGGACCAAATAAAAAGGGAGTTGAGGATATGTCATGTGAGGTAATGGATATGTTAATTATCTGACTGTGGTACCCACTTCACTATATATATATGTACATATACATACATGCGTGTATATATATGTATATCAACCAAATCATCTTATTCTCCTAAATTATGTATAATTTTTTATTTGTCACTTAAACCTCAGTAAAGCTAGAGGGGGCAGGGAAGGAATCTACATAGCAGCACTATTCACAATGGCCAAAAAGCTTAAAGAACAGATGAATGGATAAACAAATTGTGGTATAATCATAATATAGACTATTCTTCAGCCATAGAAAGAAAAGAAATTCTAATACATGCTACAACATGAACGAATGCCGTAAACATTATGTCATATGTTATATATTAAATAAACCAGACACAAAAAGACAAAAACTGTATGATTCCACTTACATGAGGTGACTAGAAATAGGCAAATTCATAGACTGAAAGTAAAACAGAGGTAACCAGGAGGGGAAAGGAGGGAGTGGGAAGTTATTGCTTAATGGTACGTATTTTTTTTTTTTTTTTTGGAATGATGAAAAAGTTTAGGAAGCAGCAGTGATGGTTACACAACACTGCAAATGTATTTAATACCAATGAATTGTACACTTAAAAATGGATAAGATGTAAATTTTATGATACATATTTCTTTCACCACAATAAAAAAAAAGGAATGAAGTACTGATACATCCTACAACACGGATGAATCTTAAAAACATCGGCTAAGTGAAAGACATCAAATACAAAAGGCCGCATTATCTTATGATTCCATCTATATGAAATATCCAGAATAGGTAAATCCATACGAACAGAAAGCAAGATTACTGGCTGCTAGGAGCTGGATAGAGAGGAAAATGGGAGTAACTGCTTGATAGGTATAGGGGTTTCTTTTGGGGTGATTAAAAAAAGTTCTGCAACTGGGCTGTGGTGATGGTTGTACAACACTGTGAATGTACTTAATGTCAATGAATTGTATGCTTTAAAATGGTGAATTTTGGGGCACCTGGATGGTTCAATCGGTTATTTGTCAACTCTTAATCTCAGCTCAGGTCTCCATCTCAGAGTTGTGAGTTCAAACCCCACTCCATGCCCAGCTAGGTGCTGAGACTACTTTAAAGAAAAAAAAGTTAATTTTTCCACAATTTTTAAAAAGAAATCTAGAATATTAAAATGTATAATGCTTTACTGCTAGCTTTACCAATTCTGTATATATCAAAAAGTACAAAATTTTTATCAAATCTGTATGTATCTTTATGTATCAAAAGGTACAATTCTTTCAAATGTATGTGGTATAAACCAATTTTTAATAAGGTAAGCATAATTTACTTGTCACAGTAGCCAAAAAAAACTTCAAATCTATTGTATCATATATAGTAATAAGAGGACAGATCATTGAAATTTATAAATAATTAGCCACAGTTTTAACTTGCTTCTCCCCCAAACCTTTAATTAAGGTCAAATAAAATTCTTTAAAAGTTATAATTTACACTCTTCCACTCTGTGCTTGTCTCCTTGTAGAGGTGCTAATGATCAGCAAATTGACCAGGAAATTTTGTAATGAAACAAAATGCTAAGAATTTAGATAATCTAAAACCCAGGTAATCAAATGTTAGCTATAAACAATATAATGGGCTCTTCAAGTGTTTCTGCTAAAACAGTATTGATTAAACAGTCCTTTCAAAAAATCTGTCTCCTAGGATTTTGAGTAAAATTCACTACTAAGGGTAAAGACCTAAGCATAACTTTTTCTCCATAAGCTCTGGTAAGAAAACTTTAAATACCCATAACTACAGTAATTATGATTATGTAAGGTCCCAGAGGTATATCCAATTGTCTCTAGAGATGCCTCAGAATTCACCCAAACAACTAACGAAATTAGCTTAAAATGTAAATGAGAATCACAATGCACTTTCAGAAATGGGGACATACTGTATAGTGGCATAAGGCAGTTGCTTAAGCGATATATAATACTTTTTCCTCCATATTTTTTTGTTTGTTCCTTTCCAAAGTGCCTTAGTTCTTAGCTAAGGATCCTAGGATAAACAGTACCACTAAACAAGGCTGCATTCCTATTGTATGAGTTCAGCTTTATTTCCTATTCATTCATTCACTCGCCCATTTTGTCAAACAAAATTTACTACATGCCAAGTTTTGTGCTTTTCCCTGCTTTCTTACTAGTTTTACTACAAGGCAAGAACTAGTTATATAAATGACATTTCCTTCTCCTAAGAAAAAAGTAGAAAGAATAGAATACATAAGAAAATAACAGAAAATAAAAGCAGGTTTGGGGGGGGGGAATGGATACTAAATTTAGAGGCCAACTATTCAGGGTAGGATAAGAAAATAATTAGAAGCTATTAAAAGCAAACATTACTCAAAAAATAAAAAAGCGTATGGTAACATATATCCCTTTCCTATGCTTATCATTCTAAAGAAAAAAAAAAGATTGCCTAATGATTTTTAAACTATTAATAAAGGAAAAATATTCCAAATCAAAAAAATCTGGAACTTTTACTTTCTCCAAAAACTAAATAATACTCAAACAATACATAAAACCCAGTGTTCAAATATTTATTATAGTATAATATTAGGATTCAAAAACCTAACCTCAGCCCCATAACCTCCAGCACATTCTAGGGATAATGGGAAAGACAAATAGTCCTGAGGTGTAATATTAGTATCTATTACAATGATCTACTGCAAGTTTCAAAAAGAAATTATGGGTGGAGGAGAAAAAAGATTTAGGTAAGGCTCGGAGAACAAAAGTATTAAAACAGTGAACTGTCCCGCTTTAAACAAATGATTGTCTAGTGAGGAAAAGTAAAAAATAGGAAAAGTATTTGAAACTAGGCTTTAATTTGCTCTAAGAGCCTTAACAGTAAAAGGGAGTAATACGGGAGATGGAAAGTAAGATTTCTGAGTATCTGTCAATCAGAAGAGTCAATCTTTATTCTACTTACACAGAAAATTTTCACTGATCAAGATTCTATGAATACTGGGGCGCCTGGGTGGCACAGCGGTTAAGCGTCTGCCTTCGGCTCAGGGCGTGATCCCGGCGTTCTGGGATCGAGCCCCACATCAGGCTCTTCCACTATGAGTCTGCTTCTTCCTCTCCCATTCCCCCTGCTTGTGTTCCCTCTCTCGCTGGCTGTCTCTATCTCTGTCGAATAAATAAATAAAATCTTTAAAAAAAAAAAAGATTCTATGAATACTGTGCTGTATTACAAAGAGCTTAAAAAAAAAAAAGAACGACAGAATACAGCTGGTAGGAAGAAACAAGTAACTAAGAGGTACTCTGAGTCTATGAATAGGTGCAGAAATCCTATACAAATTTTCAGCAAGTAGAGCAGATCTAGGGTCTTTTAAAATTTCTGGGTGGCCAGGAAGTGATGATGAGGAGAGAAAGAAAATACCGCTAAGTTTTTCAAATCCTACACCTACCTCCTCCTCAGATTGCAAAGCCCCTCTTTCCCAATATCTAGATTAAATATCCTCTTATTGAGGGAATTATTATGCCCACAATGTCTGTTGGAAAAGAGACTTATTTTCTGCATAAAATCGTTCAAGCATACATCCTACTACTTTTCTCTTTAGGAAATACATTCTTGGGTGCCTGGGTGGCTCAGTCCATTAAGCATCTGCCTTAGGCTCAGGTCATGATCCCAGGGTCTTGGGATCCAGCCCTGCATCTGGCTCCCTGCTCAACGGGGAGCCTGCATCTCCCTTTCCCTCTACAACTCCCCCTGCTTGTTCATGCTTCCCCCACCCCAAATAAATAAAATCCTCAAAAAAACAAAAAGAATGAATTTGTTTTTGGAAATGAAGTTTGAAGAAACAAATATTCAGCTGACATCAGGAATAAGCTTGAAAATAGTACTGGATATTACCAGTATAAAAAGTGATACTGAAATAGTTACTAACCTAACTGTAGTCAAAATCCTTTAAAAAGAAGAAAGTTATGGAGAACCTAGGTGGCTCAGTCGGTTAAGCATCCGACTCTTAATCTCAGTTCAGGTCTTGATCTCATGATTGTTAAATTCAAGCCCCACCCTGGGCTCCATGCTGGGCGCAGAACTTAAAAAAAAAAAAAAAGTTATGTAAAGAAGTGAAGAGGAACAAAAATGAAAGTGAAGACTCCAGCAAAACACCAAATATTACATGATAAAGTCAGAACTAGAACCTAGATCTCTTGACTCCCCGTCAAATGTACTAATACCACGTTGCCTTCCTAATGGGAAAGCAATGGAAAATTTTAAATTCCCACCTCTTAGGCATCACTTTCCCTTCAAAAACTACTCCATAAAGTTATTACATTGCTTAAAAGCACCACAGTTACTTAAATGTACCTCAAAAGCAATTTTTTTACCTGAAGAAATTGCTAACTTAATTGTTAGACACTTCAGCTCTAATAATATAACTCTATTCTAAGAAGTACTTTTAGGAAACCAATAGTTCATATGTTCCATGAGGGCAAGGATTTGTTTCGTTCACTGTTGAAACCCAAATTGCAACAGATATACAGCAGACCTTCAATATAGGTTGCTTGAATGAATGAATGAATAATTGAATGCATGCATGTCCCATTCTCTAAGGGGACAAAAGGAAAGAAGAAAAGGAATTAAAATTATTTATATTTAATCATACAACTGGGCTTGTCAAGATAGATCATATTAGTGCAATGTATTACTTCACCTATTTTCTAATTTTGATTTTTATTTTGTCCTCAATTTTAAAAGAGCAGACAAAATGTGGAAAACAGTATGGTAGTTCCACAAAAAAATTTAAAATAGAATGACCATATGATCTAGCAATTCTCTTTCTGGGTATAAATGCAAAAGAACTGAAAACAGGGTCTGAAGAGACATTTATACACTCATGTGCATAACAGTATTTACAACAGCTAATATATGGAAACAACCCAAGCTTCTATCAGTGGATGAGTCAATAATGTAATCCACATATAAAATACTACTTAGCCTCAAAAAAAGAAGGAAAGTCTAGGGCACCTGGGTGGCTCAGTTGGTTCAGTGACTAACTCTTGCTTTCAGCTCAGTTTGTGATCTCAGAGTCGTGGGATCAAGCCTTGCGTCAGGCTGCACACTCAACACACAGAGTCAGCTTGGGATTCTCCCCCTCTCCTTCTCTCTCTCTGCCCCTCCCCCCACTCGTGCACACACAACTCTCTTTCTAAAATAGAAAAGGAAGGAAGGAAATTCTGACACAAGTTACAACCTGGATGAACCTTGATATTATGCTAAGTAAAATAAGCCAATCACAACAAAACAAATACTGTATGATTCTCCTTGTATGAAATAACTTAAGTAGTCAAAATCATAGAGACAGAAAGGAGAATGATGGCTGCCAGAGTTTGGGGGTGGGGGAGAACAGGGAGTTATTGTTTAATGGGTATAGAGTTTTCATTTTGCAAGATGAAAAGATGAATGGTCGTGATGGTTGCATAACATGAATGTACATGACTGCACACTTTAAAAATGTATAATAAAAAAGTAAATTTTATATGTATTTTACAACTTTTTTAATAGGGGGAAAAAGCCAATCCCAAAAAGTTACACACTGTATGATTCCATTTTTATAACATCCTTGAAACAACAAAAATAAAGAAATGGAGAACAGACTAGTGGTTGTCAGGAGTTAAGGAAGGCGTGAGAACGAAGTGGGTATGGGGTGCCTGGATGGCTCAGTCAAGCATCTGACTCTTGATCTCAGCTCAGGGTTTGATCTCAGGGTCATGAGTTCAAGCCCCACACTGGGCTCCATTAAAGAAGAGAAGAGAAGAGAAGAGAAGAGAAGAGAAGAGAAGAGAAGAGAAGAGAGGAAAAAGAAAAACAAGAAAGCGGGTATGGCCATAAAAGAGTATCATAAAAGAAGATCCTTGGCGTAAAAGAATTGTTCTGTATCTTGACAATGTCAGTACCATGATTATAAATATTGCACTATATATAATTTTGCAAGATTTTACCACTGGGAGAAACTACGGAAGTGTATGGGTAATCTCTTGGTATCATTTCTTACAACTGCACATGAATTTACAATTATCTCCAAATGAAAAGTTTAATTAAGAAAAAGAGAGGGAAGTGTACCTGGGTGGCTCAGTTGGTTCAGCATCTGACTCTTGATCTTAGCTCAGGTCTTGGTCTCGGGGTCATGAGTTCGAGCCCCGCACTGGACTCCACGCTACACGTGAAGCCAACTTAAAAAAAAGAGAGAGAGAGAGCAGGCAAGCCCAGCTCCACAGTTTTAAATGTAATACTCCACACCAGAAATTTCAATCCAAGGAGTGGAAAATTATGCACATAGCTTCCAATAAACATGCATACCACAGCACTAATAGCACCTCGGTAATAAACATAATTTCTAAAAAAAAGCTCATCCCTACATTTTACCAAATGATGACAATGATAATAAAAACTACAGTAACAAGTTCCTCAAAAAGTTAAACACAGAGTCATAGTGATTCAGCAATTCCACTCCTAAATATATAGCCAAAATAATTGAATGCAGGGATTCAAACAGATACTTGTACACCAACACTCCCAATAACCAAAACATGGAAACTCTAGTAGCAACCACGGATAGATGAACTGATAAACAAAATGCGGTATAAACATACAATGACAAATTAAGCTATTAATAATAACAAAAGAGAATGAAGTTCAGATTCATGCTACAAAATAATCACAGGTAAAACACAGGTTATCAGGGCTAGTGGGAGGGAGTAAAGGATATTGCTAATGGTTAATTTTGTTTTAGGTGATACAGAAGTTTTGGGATACTGGTGATGGTTACAAAACACTGAATGTATTTAATGCTACAGCAGTGTAAACTTAAAATGATCAAAATGGTAAGCTTCATATGTATATTTTATCATAAGAAAAATGGTAATATCAGCTATAACTTATTTAGTGCTTTACTGTATGCCAGGCACTGTGTCTTTTAAATAATATATAAGAACTAACTCAGTTAAAACCCTGTTAGATGGGTACTATTCCCACTTCATAGATGACAAAATAAAGCAAGACAGTCTACATACATAACTATATACAACTAGTAACTGGTGAGCTAGAATTTGAATTTAGTCAGTCTCACTCCTGGTATTCTTACCCTATACTACTTCTACAACTTAATAAATGATTAATATCAGCAAAGAAAAGCTCAATTCATTGATCCTTATTTGGGGAATAAATGAAAAGAAGTAGAAATTTTTTAAAAGTCAAATTACCATTTAAAATTGGATGAATAAAGAAAATAGAAATATATTTCAAAAAATATGCTCAGTTTAGAGCCCATAAAGTTCACAGCTTACAAAATAAAAAGGTACCAAATTAAAGTTCTAAGAACTGTGAAGTATGATAATCAAGGCAACAATTCAGGAAAATTATACTACAGTACCACACTACCTCTTTGTCTAACAAACCTTGATGTAAAAAATATACTCAAGCAAGCAAAGTTCACAAAGAACACAAAGTATAAATGCTGTGTAACCAGCAAGAAACAACATTCTAGTATCCAGATGACCCCTTTCCCCCATTATTGCACCATTTTTTAAATATTAATATTAAGAGATAAACCACTTTCCTTGCCAGTTAATATGAGAGAAACCTCCCTTCCGAATTCTGTAAGGACTTAAGCCAGTCATGGAACATACATCTAGTATTTTGATAGTGATTAAAAAAGAAAAAAAAAGCTAATATTCAAAAGAAAATCTGGTACATTTAATATCCTCGTTGGGAGGATGGGGTCCCTATGGGGTCCCACTGATGAAATAAACTATTCCATTCTAAAAAAATAATCCCATTCCACTAGTTGTTCAGATTTGTATCCACTATATTTCACTTCACATTGAAGTCAGAAAGAGGTAATGAGGGATACAACATACCACTACTTCCATGTAGAACATTTTGTACCACTCAGGTTTCCAATGAAGGAAAAGCATGAACCTGATATCAAAAATCTCATTAACCATGCAGCAACTTCAAAGGCATACCTCAGTACAGAATGACAGACCATACTAGAATAGTTTCCATATACAACTTCCAAGTTACTGTGAAATTGGCTACTTTCACCTTAGAGAAAGCCAACAAAACCCTGGAACATATTTTGCAGCCCATCCTCTATCACTGAATAATCTAATCACAGAACTAGAAAGTGATGGGCAGCAGCTTTTTCTGCCCACTGGTCCTGTCCTTGTGCTTTAATAAAACCACCCTCTTGCACCCCCCCAAAAAAGAACTAGAAAGTGATGCCCCTAGATTTCAACTATTACACCCTACTCCCCGTGGCCCTCAGAATGTGAAAACTTATATTCTAATTTTTAACAACCTCAAAGGTCCATAGCAGATACGAAGTTAATCTGAAAAGGGTTAACAATCTCTACACTTCATATGTGGTTGTGAGAACTGAATAGGCTAAGTAAGAGAGACAAACCACCAAGAATTAATTTAAATCACGCCCTGTAAGGCTGGTGATAGACTAGGATCACTAGTTAGAAAGCTTAGCCAGATACCACACACCCAGTAGCGGTAGTCATACTTGAAGATTCTGAAGTTTCTGATCACAACAAACACTAATAAGAAGCATTAAAAAGCCACTTTAATATTATTTCATCCTCAATTTCTGCATTTCCCTTTGCCATTTTTTTATTTGGAAGACAGGGTACCCACAGTATAAAAAAGAATTAGCTAAGTATAAATTTAACTTTTAAAATAAATGGCAGAAGCCCTGGCTCATAATCATATGATGAACTGGAAAAGTATGCAAATACAATAAATAACCAATACCTAATCTTCTTTCATTAAGCAATATAAAGAATCAAACCAAATACAAGATTTCAAAATATATGATGGGTTCAATTCTTTATATTACCAAATAAAAATCATTTAATACATTCTTAAAGGTCTCCAAAGATGAAGATCTCCTACAAGGGTTTCTTTAAATGTTTAACAGTCCTTAAGGTCTAGAAATCAATTGTATTTACGGAATGTCAAAAGACATCATCTATTTTTGTTCTCCACAATGGTAATATCCAACACTTTGCTGCAAATCCTTATTATTAATTCAACTCTGACTAATCCAGGTTAAATAATTCTTATTCAGGGGCGCCTGGCTGGCTCAGTTGGTTGATCTTGGGGTTTTAAGTTTGAGCCCCATACTGGGTTTACAGGTTGCTTAAAAATAAAATCTTTAAAAAAAATAATTCTTATTCATTAAACTTTTCCATAAAGGACCCATTTTCTAATTTCTGATCATTTCGTGGAGACTTTACTAGAGTCCACACAATTTTTTCATATCCTATCTAGCATAAGCAGCTCAAAATTAGATACAATACTAATAAAGTATTTACATAATAATTACAATTATTACCATGTGATATGTAATATATACCTATAAAACATTATTGTTTAAGCATCAAAGAGCATTCCTATAATAAGGTTTCTGCTACATTTCTGAATTGTTTGTATAATTTTATTAACAACTATAATGAATCAGTTTTTTGTTTTAAATAACAATTAGCTACATGATTTGTATTGTTACCTTCTGAAGTTTCTCATTTTACAAAAAAGGAAATCAGGAAAAGTAAAGATTCTCCCAAGGATTCGATGGCAATTTACAGCTTTAGAAGAATTTTCACAACTCTCATCTTGTAATCTTTTCAAAAACTCTAAGGTAGATGAGACTTAAAGTTTAAAGGGCATTTTGGTATATCAAAAAGTACCCTGTATGGGATATCAAAGTTAGTGAGTACAAATACAGGTTCCACCACCTTGTAAATTCCTCAACTGTCATTTAACTTTCCTAGACTAAAATCTCTCATGTCACAAGAGAAAAAATACCATTTACCTCAATACTGTAGAGATGAATGGGTAAAGTACATAAATATTACACTCAAATAATAACGCATCCAGGCAAATATAAAAACAAGACTCAAATCTAGGTCTTACTTGTAGATACAACTATTCTACTGCTTCCCTTCCACTGAAAAATTTCTCAAAGAGGAGTCTATGGTTGCCGTCTCCATTCGCCAACCTCACATTCTCACTCCATCCCTCACCTGATATGTCTCTACAACCTATCTTCTATTCCCACTGAGGCCACACTCAACAAGGCCATCACTGAAATCTTTCTCACCAAATCTAGCAGATACAAGTCAGTGATTGCCAAATATTTACCTCTCACTGAACTCCATAACCTATAATTACTATAACCTATCACCAAGTGTAAAGTCTCTACACAGATGTCTAATTGGCACTTCAAACTTAACAAAACAGAACTCATGATTTCCCACAAAACCTCTTCTCCCCTCCAGACTTACCCATTTCAGTAAACTGCACTATCAATCTTCTAATTGCTAAAGTCCTAGGATTTCTCTCACTGGTCATAATTCAGTCAGCAAGTCCTACTAACTCAGTCTTCAAAACACGGCCCAAATCTACCCATTTCTCTCCTGTATTACTTTCTGGTTCAAGCCAGAAAATAAAATCTCTCTCACCTGTCCTAAATACAATAGCCTACAAAGGTCTCCTTGGTTCCGTCTTTGTTACCCAACTACCCCACTCCTTATCCTCAGAATCCAGAATCCATTCCCCACACAACAGCCACAGTGATCTTTATCGAAAGGTATTCCCTTGAGCCCTCCAATAACTTTCTTTTATAGCTAGGAAACCCTTACTCTGGCTTACAAAACCTTAAATGACCTAGCCCCTACCTCTGGCCTCATCTTATACCACTCTCCCCCCTGGCACACTACATTCCACCTATCTGCTCCTCCTAACACTCCAAAAGCTCAAATGCCTTTATGTCACCTGGTTTCCCAAAGCCTGGAATGCTCATCCCTCTGATAATCACCCACTACAGGTTCCCTCTTCACAGGCTGATCTTCAACTTCAAGGTCACCTACTCAAAGAATCCTTCTCTGCCCACACAATCTAAAGCATCTCCTAACTCAACTCACTCCTTATCACATTTTACAGCACTTGTCCATGATTTTTTTTTCTTTGTTTACTACTGGTCTTTTCCCACTAGAATGAAAGCTTCTGAGAGCAGAGACATTGCCTTCTTTACTCCAATATTCCTAGCACCTAAAATAGCAATTGGCACACAGTAGCTGTATTCAATAAAGTATTAGCCAAAAAAATGAATGGGGAATTACTACTCACACTTCATAAGAAGTTCAGAGGCAGAAATTAATTTCCCTGACCTCCCCAGACTCCTGACACTAACTCCTTCATTCTCACTTATTAATGTTTTTATTACAGTACCTGTCACAATTTATTGCATTTATCTGTTTACATGTCTGCCTTCCCCTCTTGCACAGTGAAACTTCTTAGGGTCAGGAAGCCTTCAGAATCCATTTTTGGATCACAACACCAAGCACGGTTTGGATGCAAAGTAGGAGCTCAAAAACCTTTGCTGGATGTGGAGGAGGAGAACAGCTAACATGCACTGAGTACTTACTACATGCAAAGAACATTTCCTGTGAATTATCTCTTTAATCTTTACAATAATCCTGGGAGACAGTTAAATTATTTCCTACATTTTGGAAATGACAAAACACCCAGGGAAGTTATAAATAACCTGCCTGAGTTAACTATATTTAAAAGTGGCAAACTAATCTACCTAATCAACCTACTCTGCCTAACACCCAAGTCAATGCTCTTATCCACAACCCTGCCTCCATGAACCATAAGCTGTACTCAAATGCACAGTACTACTCAAATGCCAAAACCAGGAGTTTCAACACTGATAATACATCGTACTTAACAACAATGTTGAAAATATTATGAAAGAGTCAAAAAATGGGGAAGAACATAGAGCCTTGCTACATACTGGAAGCAATAAAGCCAACTGATTAAAATTGGAATTCTTCCCCAAACACTCAGAACATTTCTGAGTCGAAAAATGTCAATAAAACAAAACTGGTAAGTGAAAAAAAAAAGTGATAAAATGGGAAAAGTTCCCAACATATGTTACTGATACAGCCCTTAAGAAAATGATACAGTTGATAACTGAGAAGAGGCAACACCTAAATTTTTAAGACAGGCATTCTCAAGCCTTCATAGCATCTTAACTGCTATAAACACAAAACACACGTCAAATCAGTTTGTTTTTAAAAAAATTATTTTGGATATACAAACACAGGCAACACTTTGTACAATTTACACTACCTTTTCCCCCTAGCATGTAGGCCAACTTTTAGTAAAATCACATGGAACCTGGTCTAACTGCCACATCCCACTGACCAACTTTCCTGACGAAAAAAACAGACAAATATCATCACATGAAGCAGAGCTGGAGGAAAAGCCAGTGGAGCTGACTACACAACTGGTCTCTTGTTATGCCTAATGCAAATCTTCCTATAATGACTTCCAAAGTGATAAACAGATGCCGACTGTTGTGTGCTGAGCTGCTACGTTAGGCCTTTCCAATAGTTATCAAGTCCACTTTGGCCATTTAAAGATCGTTCAGTAATGTTTGTAAAATTCACAGAACTGGACATCTAAAAGAGGGTGAATTTTATTGAGTGTAAACTATACTCAATAAATTTGACTTTGTAAAAAGCTGATAAATATCATAAACATGACCAAAAAAATGTTTTTACTCCTCAGTAAAAATTATCTGAATTTATTTTGTCAAATCTCTGAAATATAAAGTCAAGTGCTCAGGATTTAAAAAACAAAGAGCTGAGGAGCGCCTGGGTAGCGCAGTCGTTAAGCGTCTGCCTTTAGCTCAGGGTGTGATCCCGGCGTTCTGGAATCGAGTCCCACATCAGGCTCCTCCGCTGGGAGCCTGCTTCTTCCTCTCCCACTCCCCCTGCTGTGTTCCCTCTCTCACTGGCTGTCTCTCTGTCAAATAAATAAATAAAATCTTTAAAAAAAAATAAATGTTAAAAAATTAAAAATAAATTAAAAAAATAAAAAAGAGCTGGAGGGAAGACACTGAACCTATATGTATTATACATACTGTATTTTTTTAAAAGATTTATTTATTTATTTGAGGTGTGGGGGGACACAAGCAGGGAGGAGGGGCAGAGAGAAGGAGAAGGAGACCCCCTTGCTGGGCAGGGAGTCCAATGTGGGACTCTATCCCAGGACCCAGAAATCATGACCTGAGCCAAAGGCCAGTGCTTAACTGACTGAGCCTCCCAGGCACCCCATATATACTGTATTATTGTACAAAATTAAGCTAGAGAAAAGCTTTTTAAGAAAATCGTAAGGGAAAATACACTTAAAGTACTGTATCATAAAAAAATCCACGTGTAAGTAGACCTACACAGTTCAAATCCGTGTTGTTTAAGGGTCAACTGTATTCTGAAGGTTCAAGTATCAAGATGTCAATCGAGAGGCACCTGGGTGGCTCAGTCGGTTAAGCGTCTGCCTTCTACTCAGGTCATGATCCCAGGATCCCGGGATCGAGCCCCATGTTGGGCTCCCTGCTCAGGAGGCAGCCTGCTTCTCCTTCTCCTCCCTGCTCATGCTCTCTGTCGCTCTCTCTGCTCTCTCTCGCAAATAAATAAATAAAATCTTTTTAAAAAAGGTATCTATCGAACACCTGCTTATCTAGTTTCCAAGGTCGGTGGATGCTAACCAGCAATGCAAAAAACCAGCAATCTGTTTCCTCACCAAAGTGTAGCCTCAAGCTATCTGCAACCCAGCTTCTATTACAAAAGTGGTTGAGAGAAATGACATTTGGGTGAGATCTACAAAATGTGCTCTGTATCCATCTACTCCTCTAAGTTATACTTCTGAATCAAGTAATCATCCAATCACATTACTCTTGCCCAGAAGTCACAAACTTGAACATGTGAAGCAGCCTTTGGAAAGACAAAAAGGCTGTTACTGTGTTGAGCCAAAAACTGCTTAAAAGATTAACAATTCAAATTTTAAAAACACACTCTGTTAAATAGTGCTGTACTAACTGGCTATGCATATAAAAAATTAAATTAGATCCCTGCCTCACATCATACACAATAAAAACTTTTCTTCCAGGCAGAATCAAGACCTAAATGTTAAATTAAAAAAAAAAAAAAAAACTTTTTTTTTTCTTAAAGATTTTATTTACTTACGAAAGAGAGAATCTGAGGCAGACCCTGCACTGAGCACAAAGCCCAACATAGGGCTCTATCCCACAGGCTCAAGATCATGACCTGAGCCGAAACCAAGAGTCAAATGCTTACCCAAATGAGCCACCCAGGTGCCCCTTCAAAAACTTTTAGAAAAAAATATGGGAAACTCTTAATGACCTTGGGGCATGGAGTAGATTTCTTAAGACACAAAAGACACAAATGATTAAGGGAAATAGTGATAGATTTAATCATCACTTCTATTCAACAAAACCATATAAAAAGTTAACTGATAAACCACATACACTAGAAGAAAATATTTGCAATTCACTTAACAGACATTACCAAAATAGGTAATAAACTCCTAAAATCAATTTAAAAAGGCAAAGCAAGGGTGCCTACGTGGCTCAGTTGGTTAGGTATCCAACTCTTGATTTGGGTTCAGGTCATGATCTCAGGGTTATGAGATCAGCCCCATGTGGGGCTCTGCACTGGGTGTGGAGCCTGCTTGGGATTCTCCCTCTCTCCCCTCTCCCCTTCCCCACAAACTCCCACACCCTCACCCCTGCCCTGCTGGTGGCGCAAACGTGCACACTCTGCCTGCACACTACCTCTCCCTCAAAAAATAAAACCACAAAGCAATAGGCATTGGGGGGCGGGGGTTGTAGCAGATAGTCAAATTCAAGGAATGGAAATCTGAACAGTCAATATTTGAAAAAATGCTCAATTTCATAATCACTCGAGAAAAATCTTAATTAAAAATTAAGATGATGTGATATCTTCTTGTCTATAAAAATCTCATCTGATTTGTAAACATGTAAAAAATCTGACAATGCCATGGATCACAGGAGTTGGAAACAGCAAATTCTCATATTCTCGTGCTAAAACAAAGTGACACAATTTTGGAGAGTAATCTGGCAATATCTGACAGAGTTTAAAGTTCCCATAATATCTATAACCTCCAACCCAACAACTTCACTTCTGGGTAATTTTCACCATAGAATTTCAATTCGAACTTAGTAATCAATCATAGGGGGCCTCTAGCTGACTCATAACAGCATGTGACTCCAGATCTTGGGATCATGAGTTCAAGCCCCAAATTGGGTGCAGAGATTACTTAAAAATAAATAAATTTACAAAAAACAAACTTAGTAAACCACATATGTACACGTACACAAAAAGAAACAAAAATTTCACAAAACATTTTATCCATACTGCCTACAATACAAACTGATACTTTCTATCCTATTTTAATTCCTAAACTGATTTCACAACCCATTAACGGCTTCCAACATGCAGTTTTAAAAACTTGCCAAAGATCTTAAATATGTGCACAAGGATTCCTAATAAGGAATGTTCAATGTAGTATTGTTTTTAAAAGAGAAAAAATTGGAAACAACCTAAATACCTATCAAGATGATGATAAATTAAAAATGGCTGTATTCATTTAATAAAATAATGTAACTGTACCCCAGATAAAAGTGATGACTATAATTAGGTTGAAACATATGAAACTGTCATTTCTGTAGGTCAAAAATGGTAACGTACAGGAATTTCATATGAATCGAAAATACGTGTTTCAAGAAAAACAAGTTACGGAATAGGTAAAATATAGTTTACACCAAGTTTGAAAATACACAAAATATTATGATTTGCTTATGAATATTTCTATGTAGTAATTACATAAAGCAGGCATTAGCAATGATCAACACCAAATTCACGATAGTCGGTTCTGGAAACAAAGTGAAATGCAATCCAAGAAGGTGCCTGAAGTGTATGTGCAATTTTTTCCTTAAAAATAAAAGGAAAGTATGAGAAAATGTTAAGATTTGATACAGCTGTATGGTGGATATATGAATGTTAATTATATTGGTCTCTGTAGTCTCCTGAATGTCTGAAATATTTTAAGGAAAAAAATCTATTACCCAAATAAAACACATCTGCAACCTAAATTCAAACCAAACCCCATGCAAAATTTCTTTCATTAGCTTGAAATGTTAATGCTTAGTCCTCACCCTTTAACTAGAGCCTCTACAAAAACAAGCAAGCAAACAAACAGCTTTTATGTACTTCCCAACTTACATAGTTCTTTAAAATCTGTCAAGAAAGATTTACCCCTGGAAAATTGGGTCTTGTTTCTTCTCCCAGTTTAGTGCTATGTATTTTACCATATTTCCATCTTTACCTTTGTTGCCAAGAAAACTCAAATCCAAATTTTATTCTTAGTCATTGAATTATGCTTCTTTCTTTTCCTCCTTTCCTTCTTATATTTTATTACACTTCTGGATGACATAGGATATAAATAAATTCCAAACAAATTAAAAGTAACCTGCCTGTTCCACCACGCTAAAGAGTTTTTACCACACCACTTTCTTCCATGACCAAAGGAATGAGTGTATAAATACAATTATGCATAATATGCTCACTAAACTAAGATTTCAGGGCATACAGGATTAAAGTGAATATGCTGCCAGTGAAAAATAATTAGCTAATATACTAACAAAAGAAATGCATACAAATGGCCAAATTTAATAAGGTAAGTTTGTCTCTTTAAGACCATATGTTTTATATGCTTTGTTTTCTAGTACATGGATACTGCAGAAACCAATAAGAATATGTAATACTATAAATCAGCTATAAAAAATTCTATTTTTCTGCGCTCTTCCATTAAAAAACTTCAAGCATCCTTTCCAACAAGTATTTTACCCGTGCCTGAAGATATTCTGGCAGTTTCCAGAATTTAGCTTCACTTTTCCTTCTCTCTGGACACTTATGATGTCTAACTAAGCCAGGCTATAAAATCATTTAGCCAGCATACATCGCCTTTAACACATGGTATATTCCAATACAGAAAAATCAAAACCATGGGTTACACGAAACAAATCCCCTATTTAATCCATTCCTTAACTTCCAAAACTGAATACCAAATGTTACGTATTAAATAGATTAATTATTCCTAACACATAGGTCCTAGGATATTCATCAGCCTTATTTATCTCTTTTTAGAATTAAAGGATGAAACAGAGAACATATCCCAAGATGACAATTTTATGCTATAATTTTTCAAGTTTATATTTCACAAAGACTTTGAAAAGGTTATTTTTAACAAAATTAAAGCACTTCACTCAGCACAAGAGCACAATCCAATTTAGGTTTTAAAAAGACCATTTACTCCCCACTTGCTATACACCAGGATTGCTGTTCGATATAAAGAAAACTACTCTCTCCTTACCCTCTAGAAATATATAGTCTGCTGGGCCATCCCTCAAACTCTTTTAACAGGGGAGGCAAAATCATACTGCTTTCAAGGGCTGGATATGGAATCTAAATAGGTGAACAGATCTTAAAAGTACTAGGAAGAAAAACTACAGAATGTAAGCTCCATCTAAAATAATTCTAAATCAACTTCAAAAGAATGCCATCACAACAAAACACATCTCCCAGTGAGAGAGACTTAATACGCTGCAAGGAACATTTAAGTGACAATTAGATATAGATTTTTTCTTTTTAACGCTGGCAATGGCATAGAGAAACTAGACTTCACCCATATTTGTGGTGAGCGTTTACATTGCTGTGACCTTTCTGGATGGCATTCTGGTAACACGTATCAAAATGAAACCCATGTTGCACTATATGTTAACTAAAATTTAAATAAAAATGTAAAAAAAAATAATAAAAACCATGGACTTCCTTCAACCCAGTAACTAGACTCTTAGAAAGTTATCCTACAGTCATTACCAAAACAATTATACATATAATGCATATGTACATAACACAATAAATTTAAACAGTCTAAGTATCCAGTAATAGGAACACTATTAAATTATGACTCAACCACTTAATAAAATACTAAAGAACTACTTAAAAGAACAGAATAGATGCAGATGTACTGATGTGGGAAGGCAGTGTGAATATTAATTTTTAAAGCACACTATTATGAGCCAAGATGGCGCCACCGGCCAAGCTCCAAGGCTATTTCTAGTCACACCCAGAAGCAGGATTCCAAGCCACAGCTGAGAAGGGTTGGCTGATGTCAGGTGTATGTAGGTTTTCTGAGAGCTGCTTATTGCCAGCCAATGTGCACCCATCATGTCCAGCAGAAACAAACACTGGCTGCCCAGCAACCTGCAGCAGTTACAGAATTAATAAAGTGGACCCTCTGCCTATGCTGAGAGTTTCTACAGCATTAGAATATTCACTACAAATCCAAGTGGAGATTTTCAAATTGCAACCAAATAAACCTAGCAAAGAACTGGCAAAGCTGGTGATGTTTATGGCACTGATTGGTCACTGCTACCCAAAACATCTAGATGACTTTCCTCAAGAGCTGAAAGATCCACTCTCCTACAATTACACTGTCTTGAATGCAGATCTTCCAATAACATTTTACAACGCTTTGATCTCTGGAGAAGAATCTCATCAATCCATCAAGTTTGCTATTGCTCTTCTTTGAACATCGCCATGTAAGTTTTTAAGACTTAATACACTCATTTTGTGACTGATTAGAATAAAAGTGCAGAATACAATAATAAAATGAATAAAGTATTACAGAATTTCATGTGCACATTAAGAGAGCAATGCAACTGCAGCCAAGATATCTTTGAAAGTGATGACTGAACTCTTCAGAACAAACATCTGAAACAATGCCAAGACTATCAATGTTATCACAATTCATGCCTCTCTGAGGTCACCAAAGTATTAGCTGCTGCCCTGACCTTCTTCCTAGGAAAAGATGAACAAGAGAAACAGGACGGCAACTAATAATGTTAGTGCAGAATGCCACGGGAAAAACAGGCTCCAAACACAAGTAAAGGTTGAAAAGGTTATGAAAGTGCTTACAAACAAACAAACAAAAAAAAAAAAAAAACCAGAAGTGTTTAACTTCTCAGTTATCCATCTGATTCATGATTCTCCAAGATTTTGCAGAAAAACTACTACTGCAGCTGCAGAGCTCTAAAGAGCTGTCTGAAATGAATATGATGCTTTAGAAACTTATCTCCAGATTGCTGGGAATTTATGAGCTTTTTCTAACTTCTATCCCTTTGTGCAAAAGTTTCTACAGCAGCACCAAAGAGAATTAGTAAGATCTTTCTGTTTGGTGCAAAAACACACAAACATCTCATCGCCTGGTATAGTTCCAGCGATCATTCAGTCACTCATGATTGTGGCCACCCATTTCATTATGGACAAGAACTCTGGGGAAATCATGACAGTAGGAATCAATGAAAGAGATTCTATGAAAGAGATAACAGCTCAATGACTTAAGAACTTCCTCAAGGCCTGGCCCAGTATGAAACACACAACATTAAGAAAGTGACGATGACTGCCAGAACTTTGACTGGGTTCTTCCAAACTCGGAATCTCTCAGATGAAGAAATTCCAGGGTTAAGACTAGATAAAATCAAGAGTACAAAAATATGGAGAATTAGATGAAGTTTACATTCTAGGAACAGAAGTGCTGGAAATTGAGAAAGAGGAAGTGAATGCTAAGAACAAAAAAGATGGGTAGGGAAGTATCTGTCTCAATGAGGATGTTAATGGTAAGCAGGTTGATGTGCATCACTCTTCCAATTAAGAAAAGCAAGAAAATCTCCAAGAAGCTAAGTAACTTCAAGGAGCCAGAATGCCCAGTCAAAAAATAAGCATTCTTTCCAAAAAAAGAAACTGGCACTACAACATAAACTTTTGAAAAAAAGAATCAAATAACATCCTAGTAACTTTTCTACTCCAAAGACTGTTGAATTTGTTATTAATCTGAAAATTAGTGAATTAATGATTTTTTTGCATTAAAAAGTCCAGAAGCACTATGTTTTTAAAAACCACCCAAATAAGCCCACCACAGAACAATGATTGGTTGGATCCCTTTTTAAAAACAACTCTGCAACATAAAAAGGAGCCCTATTATAAAACACAGATTTTAATTAATGACTATGTAACAACACTGGTTCATCAACTGTAACAAATATACCACATTAATGCACGTTATTAATGACAGAAAATAGAGAACAGGTAATACAGGAACTTTCTATACTATCGGCACAAATTTCTGTAAACCTAAAACTGCTCCAAAAAAATCAAGTCTATTAATTTTTTTAAAACCTGCATGTAGACAGATTTGTGAATAAACATTTGTATAAGCAGACAAAGAGCTGGAAATCTCTATACCAAACTGCAGTGGATTTCTACAGAGAGTGAAACTGGAAAGAAGGGCATAAGGTCGAATTTTTACATCATATACCTCTGGACAGTCTCAACTCTCATACACTGAGCAGTGCTTTAATGAGAGGCTCTGTGGTGTATTGGGAGCCTGGGTCCTGAAGCCAGACTGCATGGATTCAAATCCCAACTCCACCATTATTAACCAGCTGATGAACTTGTATAGTTAATTCCGCTGTGCCTCAGTTTCCTCATCTTTAAGTATGGATACTAGTAAATGTATCCACAGAGCTGCTGCAAGTATTAAATAACTTAATACATGTAAAGTATTGAAAAACTACCTTGCACAGAGGAAATGCTCAATAAATGTTCACCACCACCACCACCATCAAGCGTCTATTATTCCTGATATATTTTTTTTTAATCTTAACTGGTAAGACAAATCAGGAAAACTTGGCTCATCAAGCTCCTTTCTAGTAAGCTAGTCAATGCAGGAAATACAAATGTATTCAATAGCCAAATCACAATAATTTGAGGTTTTTTTTAAAAAAACAGATTATAAACAAGGGTGCTGGCTCAGTCCTTGCAACTCATGGTCCCAGGGTCCTGAGTTCAAGACCCAGACTGGGAGTAGAAATTACCTTAAAAAAATAAAACCTAAAAAAAAAAAAAAAAAAAAGATTACAAACCAAAACAATTGGTAACAGATTCTGTAATAATTACAAAAACAAACACCTCTGAGTGGTGTGATTCTGGACAATTTTTACTTCCTTCTTATACTTTTCTGACTCATTTTAATTTTCTACATTGCATGTGCATGATTGTTAATAAAGTAGGAGTCAGCAAGCTTTTTCTATTAGGGGCCAGACAGTAGATATTTTAGGCTTTGCAGCCCATATGAGTCTCTGTCCCACTACTCAATTCTACCCCTGCACTGCAAAAGCAATCACAAACAACATCAAAATGAATATAGATGGCTATATCCCAATAAAAACTTAACTTATAAAAGCAGCCAGCTAGCAAAACTTGCCCCACAAGCTATAAAGTTTGCCACCCCGAGATAAAGAATAAAATTATTTTCATTTTGAAACACAAGATGTGATTTATATTATAGAAAGTACATCGGCTAAATTGATACTACCAGCAGAAAAAGATTCATCCATTTATTTATTCACACTAGTCTAGGGACAGAAAAACACAAACTCTCTTTTTAGGCTCTGGAAATCCTCTTCTCATCCTTAGTGTTCAGGTATGAGAAAATTTGCTACTGAGTAGCCTATAAAGTACAGATATGAACATATACTGGTGGATATGCAGTTACAAATAGAAGCTAAAAGAAATGTCTTTCATATTTAAATCTGAAATTTTTTCAAAGTTCATAATAATTCACCACCAAGCAGCTGCCACCACATGCGTGAAAGTCCCAACTACTGATGAAATTATTTTAGTTACAAATTGTCAGTCAGCAAATAAAAATCTTCATTTTTAGGAAATGAAAACTAGGAGTGAAAAATCAAATTCTAAAAGAATGAGAGTGAGAGGGTGATAAAAGGAGACAATGCGTGGCCTTTGTTAAAAGAACACTTCAAACTTCAGAAATGATAGTTTAAGATCTCCCCTCCAAAATTAAAGCTTTAGTTGAAGGATTGTTTGTAACACTTCACTGAGAAGTTTTGTGATCAAATGATTTTAAATGTTACAACAGATTTCTTCTGGTTTTAAACGGTTTCTTGGGGGTGAGGGAACTGTTTTTGGAAGAGATCTAATGGGATTAACAGAAGGCTGAGAAATCCAGAATCTAAAAATAAAATATTAAAAGGCCATCCTATTAAAAAAAAAATGCCAAGAACCTGCACTGAAGTCACCATACCCAGTAAAATTCCGGTCGGACATTTAAATTTTTCTACCAAAAGTCACAGTTGGGCCGTCTCATGAAGTTGTCAAATTCCGGAGGCAAACCTATTTGTGTTTATTGTCAAAAGCCAGAGGGAGAAAAGAAGTTACCTATTAGTTTCCAGTCCGAACTCTCTCACAGACGCCACAGAATTGATTTAACCCTGTTACCATCAGTTTTAAAAGAAGCAAACAGTGACAGACGAAAGCCAAACGGGGCTTGGGAAACAAGGGCCCAAGGTACTATCCCAAGTAGGCTGCCTGGAGCGCCACCAAAGAAAAGGTAAGGAAAATCTTCCTACCCCAGGGACTATAAAAGTAGTACCAAGCAGAACCCATTCGAAGCCTGCCACCAAAGAAATTCCTAGAACTAATGAAAGAGACAAAAATGAAGAAAGGGAGGGCAGAGTCTCTCGGTGGGCTCTAAGGAAGGGGCAACTGCACGTGAAGGGAGAAGAGCTGAGAGAGGGCTCCGGACCCCGTGCCGGGAGGGGCGAGACGGGTGGGGGACACCAGGCGCTACAGACAGCGGTTGAAAGGAGGGCGGATCCAGGCCCCTCACGGTCGGCCCCTGAGGCCACTGCACTGCACGCTGTGCCCCGCGGCGGGTCAGGTAAGGAGGCCAAGTTGAAGGCTGGGACGAGCGCGCGCTCCCCGGCCCGCGCCGGGAACACTTTCCGCCTCAGACCCCTCACCTCCTCCTCGACCCCGGGCTCTCTCCCTTCGCCCGAGAAACGGCGCTCACACTCCAGAGACCCTCACCCAGAGCTTGTCGCCGCCTCGCCGCAAGTCTCAGACTCCTCGGGAACCACGGTTGAGGGGAGGGGGAGGAAGGGGGAGCGGAGGAGGGAGGGGACCCGGTGGAGCCGCGCCGCTGCCGCCGCCGCGATACCGCGTCTGAGATCTTGCTCGCGCCGCCGCGACAGCCGCCGCCGCGTCTTCCCGCCCCCACGGCTGCACGTCGCCGTGACGCGCATCGCACGAGGCGGTTCGAACCAATAAGACCACAGTTTGTGCGCAGCCGCACTGGCCCAAACCGGAACTGACCGATCTAGAATGTGGATGCATCCTGGGAGTTGTGGTTCGGCCAGGAACTCAACGAAAACAGTACTGAGCATTAGGGGACGGAGAGAAAGAGCGCTCCACGGGCGCGCACACAAATCCCCTTCGTTTTTTATTCTTCCCACCAAAAGCGGAAGCAGTTCTGATCAGAAGAGGCAGGGGCCCGCCCCAGCTCGGGGACGCTTTTTCCGGTCTCTATGGATACGGGCTACACACCTTGGGCGGAAGCCAAAATTTAGGGATTTAGACTGGATCGTGTTTCTGCCAACCGCCAATATATTGCTAGGCATCGTCTGTGAAAGCTTCCGAAATAAATCCGAAAGCGTTAGCCAAGTCTTGTGCAAAACAATACCGTTTGCCTTTTATTACCTTGTTAAGGTATTACGATTTATGCCCTACTCCTCGAAAACAAATGTGAACCCACTCACTCTTAGAATACATAGAATTCAGAATGATTTGTAAAAATGTTTTTAATGTAATAGCAGATCAGAAACTAATTCAGCATTAAATACTGTGTCCATTTCCCAGAGTGAGTGATTTTCTACATGTGAGTTTCCAACTGGCTCTAACTTGTTAGAAATCAAAGAATGGTTTGGTTACATACTTTTTCTATAAGAAAAGGAAGTACAAGCCCTCCACCCCCCATCCGAAAGTTCCGTTTTTCGCTAACCGAAAGAATTACAAAGAGGGTTTTCGCCTTTCCAAAATGGTAATTGTTTCTTTGCCTTTCGCCCGAGCTTGGGAAAGGCTTCATAAGAACGTGCTGTATTTTCGGAAAGCCGGGTGAAACCTGGATAGAAATTGGTTGGCATATAAATATGTTTTCCTCACGTTCAGCTCTAAGATGAATTTATCACACTCTGAACAGGTTATTGCCTTAACTGTAAAACTCTTGGTAACGATTAGAGAAAATCCATAAGCTTTCAAGAACGCTTATGCGCATACCCTGTTTGTCCTTCCCTTGATCCACAGCAAGAGAAAACAGAGAATTCTGGAAAAAGCTGCACAGATCTCGTATCAAAAGGCCTGGAGTCAGGGCGCCTGGGTAGCTGAGACGGTTAAGCGTCTGCCTTCGGCTTAGGTCATGGTCTCCAGGTCCTGGAATCGAGCCCCACGTCGGGTCTCCCTGCTCAACGAGGAGTCTGCTTCTCCCTCTTTCTCTGCCTCTCTCCCTGCTTGTGCTCTCTCCCCATCTCTCTTTTCTTTCTCAAATGAATAAATAAAATATTTTTTTAAAAAGGCCTAGAGTCTAAGGTATGAGGGAACCCCCCCCCCCTAGAAAATAGGGAGCTCTTCAACCCTGGAAATGTAAATTCTAGAAGTGATTGAAGTCACTAAAATCACAAAAAGCATGAATAAGATGATCTTAATACTAGTATTTTAAGCCACCCAGTTAAGCTTGCAAGAGATAAAATGAATACAAATTATAGAAATTAAATTTAAAGGACAAAATTCCCTTCAAGGAGTAATTTACATTGAACATATAAATTACCTCTTTTTAAGTTTGCATTATTTGTAAAGATATAGCAATAATGACTTCTGTTTTTCCAGACATAAAGACATAAAGCTTTGAGGTTGAAATCAAGGAAGGCATTCATACACTTCAAGTAGCACATCAGAAACAAAACACAGCTCCCTTGGATAGCAAATCGGACCCTGTATACCCACTCAGGTAAGGAAAAGATGAGAAGAACAAGAGCCCCAGGCTTAATAAAAGGTCTGCTAAAGGGGACAGAGCTATATAAGAAAGATAATTTAAAGAGATTGTTCCAAGATCTCAAATCTTTTCTCAAATCATCCTTCTCTCTTAATGATTTGCTTTGATAAAGTGCTTTACTCTAAGAAACTTCCTCTAGAACAGTCCATTGTGTGCTAAAATATGTGAGAAAGATGGTTCTCATTTTCCCACCAAGATTTTACCTCTCATTCTCTGTCACCTTGATCCCATTCCCAGATCACTATTGCCAATTCCTGATGCTTTTGATAATAAAATAAACCACATTATTTTCTCAAAATGCTCACACCTTCTTCGCTGATGAGGATGCTGCCACCATAACTTCCCATACATGTCCTATGTCTGTGGGGGCTACACCCATGTCCCTTACCTAAATGTCACCATTTAATGTTCCAAAGCAGATTTCGCAGGCCTCTCTCCCAGGCTGTACTTCAGTTACTAATCCTTATATATATTATGATTAGCTGTCCAAAAACCAAGGAGAATTCAGTAAAATTCTGTATCCTCCAGTGTCAGCTGTGGACCTCTAGAATCTCTGCTCTCTCCATTCTTCTTGTGTCACACTTCCCCACAGGGGAATGTAGTTCTTCATCTTCTGCAGCACCAAGGAAAGAGTCCCTTCCACCCCTACGCCCCATACTAGTCACCCGTGACACAACAGTGCCCGGTGGCACAACTAGTCTGATGTAGTCATCTCTACCATTATCAGATGTTGTTGACAAGGAGAACGCATCACTGGGTGAGTAACATTCATAATGTAGCTGTGGCCATCCCAGAATGAGGCTCCAGTGACATTACAATATGTTGCTAAAGTGGTGATATTGGACTTGCTCTAAGTCAATAGCCAATGGGAGTTGAAGATGTATCTAAAACAACAAGGAAATGAAGGTGCAGCTTTCAAATTCTAAAGGGGAAAAAAAAGGCACTCTGGACTCCATCATGAACTTAAACTTGAGCTCACAACTGGATTTGTTACTTTTATAAAAAGAAGAGAAATTATTCCATTCATTATTTTTCTAATCAGAACAATTGCTATTTTCAAGAAGAAGAAAAAAGCCAAATTATCTGCTAGAGAAAACCAAAATTAGTAGTCTTCTTTGAGAGAATTGTTTCTATGACTTTCCCCCAAAAGGTTACAAAGGGAAATCAGCTTCATTATTACAAAATACTTAAAGGCCTCTAAACTCTTCTTTTCTCTGCTAGTATCTATAAGCTTTGACATGTAAATATTAAAACTGAAGGAAAAGTCTGGACAATATAGAGGTCGGACCGTAAAAAAAGATAAACCTAAAGAAAGAGGAAAGAATGTCAAATCAGTCCCTGTGACTATCTCACATATATGCTGTAGGAGAGGAGAAACTCTTCTATCCTCTTATGTTCCATGGCTGGCCTATAAATTAAACTGATATAAGACAGATTAAGAGGAGAAAAGCATGCAAATGTATTTAATATTTTTACGTGTACACAGGTATCTTCAGAAAGAAAATGAAGACCTGAGGAAGACTTAATTTTTTAAAGATTTTATTTATTTATTTATTTATTTATTTATCTGTGAGAGAGAGAGCACAAACAGGGGAAGCAGCAGGCAGAGGGAGAAGCAGACTCCCCGCTGAGCAAGGAGCCCAACGTGGACTCAATCCAAGGATCCTGGGATCATGAACTGAGCCGAAGTCAGATGCTTAACCAACTGAGCCACCCAGGTGCCCCTGAGGAAGACTTCAGACACAAAAGCTTATAGACTTTTTACACAAAAAATGAGAAACTATCGGGGATGTGACAAGACAAAGGGACTTCCGCTAAGAACAGTTAATTGTGGGACAATGACTAGGAACTATACTGGGGAAACTAAGGGTTATTTTAGTAGGTTTGTTTGTACATGTCCATTTTAGCATCAAATCCCAATCTCTGATGATATGAACGTTCCTCTCAAGGGATGATGTCAACTAAACTTGTTGTGGTGATCATTTTGCAATGTATACATATATCTCATCATACGTTGCATACCTTAAACTCATACAATGTTAAATGTCAATTATATTGCAATAAAACTGGGAGGGAAAAAAAAAGAATGTTCTCTTCCTGGTACAGAAAGTGTGCCTTTCTCAAGGGAAAATTTATGACCTGTTTTTAGGTAGAAGGGGGAAGGGTAGAGAGCCCTCCATGCATCTGCTGTTTCTCAAATGCTGTCAGCTCAAAATGATCAATATGCCGAAGTGTGATATTTGGGGCTGGCGCATTCCAAACCCCTTCAGTGTAAAACAGTCCAATGCAGCCAGCTAATTGGACTTTGAAGCATTGGGATTCAAAGGTATTAGTTGCTTTAAAAATAATCTAGTAATCTATACAGCAAAATTAGAGTGAAAAGCATAAATACCTGTATTCTGGCTTAATTGCAATTACAATGATATCAAATATATATTGATAAATATAACATTAGTCTTAGATTTGAAAGTTTTCGAGGGGTCCATTTTAAACACTTAGAGCAACATCATGACACACTAAATTTCCATTTAGGTCACATTTTAGCAATGTTTAAAACCGAGGATGGGGCACCTGGGTGGCTCAGTCGGTTAAGCATCTGCCTCCGGCATGGGTCATGATCCAGGTGAGCTCCCTGCTCAGCGGGGAGCCTGCTTCTCCCTCTCCTCCCTGCTCCAGCTCTCTCTTGCTATCTCTGTCTCTCTCTCTCTCTCTCTCTCTCAAATAAATGGATGGAATCTTTGAAAAACAAAAATAAAACTGAGGATAAAGAACAGTATAAACATTCTCATAATTACATAAATTATAATACCAACCCCACAAACACAGGTTAAGTAACATAGCCGTGGGGGATGAGCAGAAGATGGAGAACATTACTCCTGGCTGTGCTGCTAAGTACTCACTGTTTACCTGTGACATATGTGCAGTGCCTGTTAAGCTTTGGTATCTTCATCAATGAAATGAAGATGTCTATTAATACATTTTTTTAAAAGGACAGAGAAAAGAAACACACAACGCTATAAATGTGCTCGGTGGTGGGAAGGGGTGGAAAATAGGTCTGGGAACTAAGAATTCACCTTCATTGGTAATAGTTCATTTCCACTATATGAAAACAGATAAAGCAAAGGACAAATGTTTAACATTTATTAATCCTGGGTGATGTGTACATGGATGTGTGTTAGAGTCTTCTTCAAACATTTTTTTAACACACTTTCGAATAGGAAGTATTTTATTTTATTTTATTTTATTTTATTTTATTTTATTATTTCTTTAGACAGGGGGTGGGGCAGGGAAGGGCAGAGGGAGAGAAAGAATCTTTTTTTTTCTTTTTTTTTTTTAAAGATTTTATTTTATTTATTTGACAGAGACAGCCAACAAGAGAGGGAACAGAACAGGGGGAGTGGGAGAGGAAGAAGCAGGCTCTCAGCAGAGGAGCCTGATGTGGGGCTCGATCCCAGAACGCTGGGATCATGCCCTGAGCCAAAGGCAGACCCTTAACAACTACGCCACCCAGGCGCCCCGGAGAGAAAGAATCTTAAGCAGGCTCCACGCCCAGTGCAGAGCCCGATGCAGGGCTCGATCTCAGGATCCTCACCTGAGTGAAAATCAAGAATCAGATGCTTAACCGACTGAGCCACCTAGGTGCCCCTTCTCTAAACATTTTTTTGCAGTTTGTAAAAATCAACTTCATTGAAGTACGCTTTACATACAATAAAACGCACGATTTTTTTGTGCACAGTTCAAATAATACATTTTTCTCAGCTTTATTGAGGTATAACAAACAAATAAAATTGTAAGACATTTAAAGTTTACATGATGATTTGATATAAATGTACATTGTGAAAGGATCCCCCCACCAACGAATTAATTAACATATACATCACCTCATACTTACTTACATATTTACTTTTGTGTGTGTTGGTGAAAACATTTAAGTTCTACGCTCTTAGCAAGTTTCAATGATAAAATACAATGTTATCAAACACAGTCACCATTTTATAACTTAGATCCCCAGAACTTACTCATCATATAACTGAAAGTTTGTATGCTTTTACCGACCTCTCCCTATTTCCCCTATCCTGCAGTCCCTGGCAACTCTTTTCCACTCTATGATTCTACAAGTTCAACTTTTTTTTCATGCAGTAGTATTTGTGTTTGTCTGTCTACCTTATTTCATTTAGCATAATGAACTCCAGTTTCATCCATGTTGTAGTAAATGACAGGGTTTTCTTCTTTTCTTAAAGATATTTTTATTCATTTGTCAGAGAGCGAGAGTATAAGCATGGGGAGCAGCAGGCAGAGGGAGAAGCAAGCTCCTCACTGAGCAGGAAGCCTGATGTGGGACTTGGTCCCAGGACCCAGGATCATGACCCGAGTTGAAGGCAGATGCTTAACTGACTCAGCCACCCAGGCATCCCAAGATTTTCTTCTTTTTAAGGCAATAATATTCCATTATATATATATGACACATTTTCTTGATCCATTCAGGCATTGATGGACACTTAAGTTGTTTCTACATCTTGGCTATTGTGAATAATTCTGCAGTGAACACAGGAGTGTAAATATCTCTTCAAGACAATGGTTTTATTTCCTGTGGATAGATATCCAGAAGTGGGATAGCTGGATCATACGGTAGTTCTACTTTTTTTTTTTTTTTTAAGTAAACTCTACATCCAATGTGGGGCTAAAACTCATGATCCTGAGATTAAGAGTTGTGTGCTCTACCAACTAGGCCAGGCAGGTGCCCCAGTGGTTCTACTTTTAATTCCTTGATGAACCTCTACACTGATTTATATTGCTACCAGCAGCATACAACCAGCAGCATATCAGGGTTCCCTTTTCTCCACATTCTCACTCTTTTTTTTTTTAGCATGGAGCCCAATGCCCATCGCGGAGCCCAACACAGGGCTTGAACTCATGACGTTGAGATCAAGACCCAAGCTGAGATCAAGTCTGACTCTTAACCAACTGAGCCACCCAGGTGTCCCCCTTTTCTCCACATTCTTGATAGGATTTGTTTGCTCCAGTATTTTTTATAATAACCATTTTAACAGGTGTGAGGTTATATTTTATAGTTTTTATTTACATTTCCCTGAAAATTAGTGATGTTGAGATTTTTATGTATTTGTTGGCAATTTGTATATTTTCTTTGGAAAAATGTATATTCAGGTCCTTTGGCCGTTTTGAAATTGGGGTTTTTTTAATTTTTTTATTTCTTTGCTATTGGTTTGTAGGAGTTCCTTCTATATTTTGGATATTAGCCACTTATCAGATATGTGGTTTCCAATGATTTATACCATTTCATAAGTTGCCTTTTCATTTTGTTGTTGATGGTTTCATTTGCCGAGCAGAAGCTTTTTAATTTAAGGTAGTCCTGCTTGCTTATTTTTGCTTTCATTGCCTTTGCTTTTGGTGTCAAACGCAAACATTCGTTGCCAAGAGCAAAGTCAAGGAGCTTATTCTCTGTGTTTTCTTCTAGGAGTTCTATGACTTTAGGTCTTATGGTCAAGTCTTTAATACATTTGGAGTTGATTTTTGTACATCATACGAGATAATGGTCCAATTTCATTCTTTTGCATATTGATATTCAGTTTTTCCAACACCATTTATTAAAGAGACTATCCTTTTCTCATTGTATATTCTTGGTTTCTTTGTCAAAAATTAATTTACCATATACACATGGGTTTTTTTTCTCTGTTTTCTATTCTGTTCTATTGATTATTGTGTCTCTTTTTATGCCAAAACTATACAATACTATATAGCTTTATAACATAGTTTGGAATCAGGAAGCATGATCCCTCCAGCTTTGTTCTTCTTTCTCTAGATTGTTTGGCTATTCAGTGTCTTTTGTAATTCGTACAAACTTTGGGATTGTTTTTCTATTTCTGTGAAAAATGCCATGGAAAATTTGATAGAGAGGCACCTGGGTGGCTCAGTCAATTAAGCATCTGCCTTCAGCTCAGGTCATGATCCCAGCGTCCTGGGTTTGAGCCCCATGTCGGGCTCCCTACTCATTGGGGAGCCTGTTTTTCCCTTTCCCTCTGCTTCTCCCTCTGCCTCTCCCCCCACCCTCTCTCTCTCTCAAATAAATAAATAAAATCTTTAAAAAAATTTTGATAGAGGGGCACCTGGGTGGCTCAGTCGTTAAGCCTCTGCCTTCTGCTCAGGGTGTGATCCCAGGGTCCTGGGATTGAGCCCCGCATCGGGCTCCTCCGCTGGGAGCCTGCTTCTTCCTCTCCCGCTCCCCCTGCTTGTGTTCCCTCTCTCGCTGGCTGTCCCTCTCTCTGTCAAATAAATAAATAAAATCTTTAAAAAAAAAAAAAAAGAACTGCTTTTGCTGCATCCCATAAGTTTTAGTATATTTATTTGCATTTTCATTTGTCTCAAGATATTTTTTTATTTCTCTTTTGATTTATTTGACCATGGATTTTTCAGTAGCATGTTGTTTAATCTCCACGTATTGGGTTAATTATTCAGTTTTCTTCTTGTAATTGATTTGTAGTTTTATACTATTATTGTCAGAAAAGATGCTTGACATGATTTAAATCTTCTTGAAGTTATTAAGATTTGTTTTGTGGCCTAAAATAAAATCTATCCTGGAGAATGTTCCATGTGTGCTAGGGAAGACTGTGTATTCTGCTACTGTTCAATGGAATGTTCTGTAAAATCCCTGTTAGATTCATCTGATAAAATATGTAGTTTAAATCCAATGTTTCCATATTGATTTTCTGTCTGGATGCTCTATCCATTGTTAAAAATAGGGTATTGAAGTTCCCTACTATTATTGTATTGCTGTCTATTTTTCCCTATCAATCTGTTAAGATTTGCTTTATGTTTTTAAGTTCTCCTATGTTGGGAGCATAAATATTTACTTATGTTATATCATCTTGATGAATTGACCCTTTTATATAATGGATTTTGTCTCTTGTTACTGTCTTTGGCTTAAAGTCTGTTATAAGTATAGTTAACTCTGCTTTCTTTAGGTTTTCATTTGCATGGACAATCTTTTTCCATCTCTTCACTTTCAGGTTATGTGTGTCTTTAAAGCTGAAATGAGGTGCACTTGGGTGGCTCAGTTGATTGAGCATCCAACTCTTGATTTCTGCTCAGGTCATGATCTCAAGGTCCTGAGATCGAGCCCTGAGTTTGGCTCTGCTCTCAGCAGGGAGTCTGCTTGAGATTCTCTCTCTCCTTCTCCCTCTGCTTCTTCTCCTGCTCATGCTCTCTCTCTCTTTCAGATAGATAGATAGATAGGTAGATAGATAGATAGATAGATAAAGATAGATAAAGATAGAGATAGATAGATAGATAGATAGATAGATAGATAGATAGATAGATAGATAAAATCTGGGGGGAAAAGGTTGAAATGAGTCTCTTGTAAGCAGCACATAGCTGGGTCTTGTTTTTATCCATTCAGCCACTCCGTCTTTTGATTAGAGAATCCAGTCCATTTACATTTAAAGTAACTATTGAAAGATATGAACTCACTATTGCCATTTTGTTCATTGTTTTCTGGTTGTTTTGTAATTATTTTATTTCGTTTGTCCCTTTCTTCATGTTTTAATGATTTTTCTTTCTTCTTTTTTTATTGAAGTATAGTTGACACACAATGTTACATGAGTTTTCAGGCGTACATGTGGTATAATTATTTTCTATGGTGGTATTCTTTGAGTCATTTCTCTTTATCTTGTGTGTATTTACTATAGGTTTTTGCTTTGTGGTTATCATGTGGCTTACATAAAACTCTTACCCTTATAAAAGTCTGTTTAGAGCTGATAACAATTTAACTTCAAACACACGCAAAAGCTCTACATTATTATACACTCCCCCTATTTTATGAAACCCTTGCTGTTTCGCAATTTACATCTTTTTACATTGTGTATCCATTTACAAATTATTGTAGTATAGTTATTTTTAATACTTTGTCTTTTAATAATCCTACTAGAGTATAAGAGATTTATCCACAACAATTATAACATTAGAGTATTCTGAATTTAACTATATCATTGACCTTTGAACAGCATAGGAGTTAGAGACACCAAGTCCTCATGCAGGCAAATATCCATGTATAATTTTTGACTGTCCAACAAATGAACTACTAATAGCATACTACTAACTGGAAGCTTTTCCAATAACATAAACAGTTAATTAACACATGTATTTGTGTGTTATATGTATTATATACTCTATACTCACAATAAGTAAGCTGGAGAAAGGAAACGTTATTAAGAAAATCATGAGGAACAGAAAATACATTTATGATACTGTACTGTATTTATTGAAAAAATCCACTTATAAATGGATCTGTGCAATTCAAACCCATGTCATTCAAGGGTCAACTGTATATTTACTTTTACCAGTGAGTGTTATACTTCCATATGTTTTCCTGTTACTAATTAGGATCTTTTTAATTCACCTTATAGAGCTCCTTTTAACATTTCTTATAAGGCTGGCCAAGTAGTGATGAACTCCTTCAGCTTTTGTTTGTCTGGAAAACTTTATAACTACTTTGATTCTGAAGGACAACTTTGCTAGGTAAAGTATTTGGGGTTGGCAGTTTTTTTTCTTTCAGCACTTTGAATATATCATGCCACTGCCTTCTGACTTGCAAAGTTTCTGCTGAAAAATCTGATGGTCTCATGGTGGCTCCATTGTTCCTAAAAACTTGCTTTTCAAAAAAAAAAAACAAACTTGCTTTTCTCTTGCTGATTTTAAGATTCTCTCCTTGCCTTTAACTTTAGACAGTTTCATTATAATGTCAGTTGGTGTGGGTCTCTTTGGTTTATCTTTTTGGAATGCTCTAGGCTTCCTGTATCTGGATATCTGTGTCTTTCTCCAGATTAAAGAAGTTTTTAGCCATTATTTCTTTGAATAAGCTTTCTGCCTTTTTCTGTGTCTCTTCTCCTGGGACCCCTATAATCTATATTTTGGTCTGCTTGATTCTATCTCAGAGGTTCTTTAAAGAATCTTTACTTTCTTTCATTCTTTTTCTTTTTGCTTCTCTTATTGGATGAATTCCACTGCCCTGCTTTCTAGTTTGCTGATCCTTTTCTTCTGTTTGATGTAGTCTTCTGTCAAACCCCTCTATTGAAATTTTCAGTTCAGTTATTGTAATCTTCAGCTCTATATTTTTTGTTTGGTGCTTTTTTTTTTTTAAGTTTATTTAGTAATCTCTACACCCATCATGGGGCTTGAACTCATGACTGCAAGATCAAGAATCACGTGCTTTTCCGACTAAGCCAGCCAGGCGTCCCTGTTTGGTACTTTTTAATATTTTCAAACTCTGTTAAAATTCTCACTTTGATCATGCATTTTCTCCTGACCTTGGTGAGCATCTTTATGGCCATTATTTTGAACTCTCAACCAGATAAATCACTTATCTCTGTGTCATTTACATATGTTTCTGGAAATTTGTCTCTTTTTTAAAACATATTTCTCTGTTTCTTCATTTTCCTTGACTCTCTGTGTTGGTTTCTGCATATTAGATAAAGCAGCCACCTCTTCCAGTTTTGACAGAATGGTCCCATGTAGGACATCAAACTTGTCAATCAGCCCAGCCTGAGCATCTGGTTGTCTCTCAAACCTTTGTGATTATCCAAACAACCTTCTTTGTTCTAAGTGGCTCCCAACATATTGCATGGTGCACTGGCTGTTATACCCAAATAATGAATCATGGAACATTACATCAAAAACTAAGGATATACTGTATGGTGACTAACATAACATAATAAAAAATTATTATTAAAAAAAGAATAAGTGGCTCCCAGTAGTTGAGAGTGTGCCAAGACCCATCAGTGTCCCAAAGGGAGGATCTCATTCAGCACCTAAATAAGGGCTGATTGGAAGCCAGACCCTCAGGCAGCAGTTAGAAAAGTATGCAGTTAGGGGCGCCTGGGTGGCACAGCGGTTAAGCGTCTGCCTTCGGCTCAGGGCGTGATCCCGGCGTTCTGGGATCGAGCCCCACATCAGGCTCCTCTGCTGGGAGCCTGCTCTTCCTCTCCCACTCCCCCTGCTTGTGTTCCCTCTCTCGCTGGCTGTCTCTATCTCTGTCAAATAAATAAATAAATAAAATCTTTAAAAAAAAAAAAAAGAAAAGAAAAGAAAAGTATGCAGTTAATCCCCTTCCAGGGAGAGACTAGGAGACAGACATTCTTGTTTGCTTCTTCTGCACTGGGCCCAGGTCTAAAGTTACAAGGAGGTGCTCTTATACCCATTAAGAACTACTTCTTGTTTGTTGTAGTCTTATGGGACTCATGAATGGAAGTCCCATTGGCTAAGAGAGACAGGTGATCCAGAAACCTGTCCTTTGGGCAACAGCTGCAAAAGCTGGAGCACAGTGTGTACACAGTCACTCAAGGGAGATACTGGAGTAGTCTGGAGGGAGATAGTGGGGGAGGTGTCCACCAGTTTCCTTGGTCTCTAGGGAGGTTGCAGCCAGCTCCTAGATGTGTGCCAAATTAGAAGCCTGACCCTCAGGAAGCAGCTTTCAGAGTATACAAATGGACCCTGTTCAGGGAAAGACTGATATATAAACATTTCTGCCTACTCTCTCTGCTCTGAACCTGGGGGATAGCCATTTGGTGAGAATGCCTGTTAACAACTGCTTCTTTGTTTGCTATACTCTTGTGGGTCTTGTGGATGCAAGCCTCATTGGCTTTCAGAGCTAGGTGTTTTGGGAGCCCATTCCTTAGGTAGGAATCTTAAAAGTTGGGGTACTAAATGTGAAGTCCAAATCCTTTGCTCCTCATGGAGAAGCTGGGAGTTGGCAGTTCCCTCCCAATTGTATGACACCCTGCTGGGGATGGAATTTATGGTGAATGTGTTTCACCCTTTCCTACACATTCTGATGTGGATATTTTCTCGTTCACCCAATGTGTAGGTAGTTTCTGGATTTCTTTCAGAGGTATTGCTCTGTGTGTAGCTATGTACTTGGTGTGTCCATGAGAGGAGGGGAGTTCAGGAGCTTTCCAGTTTAAATGAGTTTTGACAAAGGTATACACTCATGGAAGCATTATTTCAATTAAAATATAGAATGTTTCCAGGGGCACCTGAGTGCTCAGTTGGTTAAGCATCTGCATTCACCTCCGGTCATGATCCCAGAGTCCTGGGATCGAGCCCCAAATTGTGCTCCCTGCTCAGTAGGAAGCCTGCTTATCCCTCTCCCCAGTGCTCATGCTTGCTGTCTCACTATCTCTCTCTCTCTCTCTCTCTCTCAAATAAATAAGTAAATAAAATCTTTAAAAACTAAAAAAAAATTTTTTTTAATATTGAATCATCCCCAAAATTCCCCCCAAATTTAAAGTATTAAATCATCCCCATCCCCCAAAATTCCTTCATGTGCCTTTGGAGTTCAATAGCCCCCCTCCCAAACCTGGCGCCAGGCAAGCATTGACATTCTGTCTGTCACTGCAGATTAGTTTTGCCTCTTCTAGAATCCAAATTAGTGGGATTGTGCAATATATACTCTTTAGCGTCTGGCTTCTTTCTCTCAGCATTATGTTGTTTTGGTTTGTGTTTTGTTTTGATTTTTTGTTTTAATTTAAAGATTTTATTTACTTGACAGAGAGATGGAGAGAGAGCATAATCAGGGGGGAGCAGCGGGTAGAGGGAGATCTGGAATCACGACCTGAGCCAAAGGCAGACGGTTAACTGACTGAGCCACCCAGGTGCCTCTCAGCATAATGTGTTTGAGATTCATTCATATCATTGCACATATCAGTAGTTGATTCCTTTATATTGCTAAGTAGTATGCATATACCACAGTTTCACCTATTCACCCTTTAATGAATTTATGGGTAATTTCCAGTTCTTGACTGCTATGAATAAAGCTGCTATAAACATTCATGTATAAATCCATGAGAAGACATATGTTTTCATTTCTTTTAGGTTAATAACTAAAAGTGAAGTAGCGGAGTTATATGGTAACTTTTGTTTAAACTCACGTTTATGAGAAACTGCCAAATTGCTTCTCAACATAATTGAATCATTTCACACTCTCACCAGCAATATATAGTTGCTCCACATCCTTACCAACACTTAGTTTGGTCAGCTGTTTTTATTTTAGCTGTTCTAATAGCTATGCTAGTATCAGCTTATTGTAATTTGCCTTTCTCTGATGACAAATGATGTTGAAACTTTTTCATGTGCTTATTGGCCATTCTTATATTTTCTTTTGTAATATGTCTATTTCAATTTTTCCCTATTTTTAAAACTGAGTGTTTCCCTTCTTTTTATTGAGTTGTAAGAATTCTTTATATATTCTTGCATAGAAGTCCTTTGTGAGAATAAGAAGCAAGCACGAAATATTTTTCAAGAACTTCAGGGTTATAGGGGCACCTGGGTGGATCAGTCAGTTAAGTGTCTGACACTTGGTTTCAGCTTAGGTCATGATCTCATGGGTCATGAGATCAAACCCCAATTCCGGCTCTGTACTCAGTGGGGAGTCTGCTTGAGATTCTCTCCCTTTTCTCCTTCTCCTACTTCTGTGGGCTTGCTCTCTCTCTCTCTTTCTAAAATAAATAAGTAAACTAAAAAAAAAAAAGACCATCAGGGTTCTATAATATTTTTAAGTTACAAAGAGTTGCTTCCATTTAGTCTCTCATTTGCTTTGAGAATGGAAAAAGAAACACAAAAGTCTACATTACTTTAAAAACAGAGAGTAATAAAGCTCTGTGTTAAAAAAAAAACTACAACTACTAGGTAAAAAATAGTAAATAGAGGTTAAATCAATAAAGAAACCAGTAATTTCATAAGGAATTTAGAAGCACCTGTTAGTAGAAATCTGTCGGCTTTTTATTAAGCAAAAATTCAAGAAAACATCTGTTCTGCTTAGTGACTACGTAAGGAATCACCCACACAGAGAAAACTGCAAGCCAAAAAGAAAAAAAAAAGAGCATTTGTTGTGCTAAACTTTGAGATCCATAGTATAAATTATGATTTATGATTGAATTATTTTGATGATGTACAGTTAAACTCAGAACTTAAAACGAAGTGTTTAAGGTAATTTGATGAGCATTCTCTCATGAAGTTACCCAGGATGAATTCCTGAGCCCCGGGATTACAATTTAGTGAACAGACAATTTGTAGAAATAAATTCCAAGAACTGACAGACATTTACTATGGAGTAAATGGACTGATCAAAATCGAATTCCAATGAATGTGACCAAATATTCACTGAAGGTAGAGCTATGGAATTGGGGTTTTTCTCACAGCATTGTTTCTCTGATTTTTTTTCCTTTTCTATTTTTTTTAGAAATAAAAGCAAACTTGGCTCTGGCAAAAACAAAACAAAGCAAAACACACCATAATCCCTACAGAAAAAGTGCCTAAACCACTGAAAATCTTACCCACTCCTCTCAAATTTTCTTTGTTTAATAGTTTCATATGCCTTGGGTGTCGTCAGCCAAGTTTAGCCATGCCTGACATACTACTGACAGGCCCCAAACAAATGTAGAATAGAAGAGGAAAGGGAAGAAAGAGAGTAAAGAGAAAAAGAAAGGAAAAAGAAAAGCTGAATGTGGTACAAGGTAGCTGGCTCAGGGAGCTATCAAGGCAAGCAAGCCGCACACTTTTCAAAGACAGAATTACTTTTTCTTCCCAAACAAATGAAAGAAATAGGTGAGAGGTTATCAACTTTTTGTGTTAATTTTGTATAAAATTAACATTGGAGAGGGGCGCCTGGATGGCTCAGTCATTAAGCATCTGCCTTCGGCTCAGGTCATGATCCCAGAGTACTGGGATCAAGCCCTGCATGGGACTCCCTGCTCAGTGGGAAGCCTGCTCCTCCCTCTCTCTCTCCCCCTGCCTGTGTTCCCTCTCTCGCTGTCTCTCCCTCTGTCAAATAAATAAATAAAATCTTTTTTTAAAAAATTAACATTGGAGAGCTTGTTAAGAATGATGATTCACAAACACTATCTGCAGCGATTCTAATTCATTAACTCTCTGGTAGGCCCCAGATAGCAGATTTACCAGTCAGATGCCATTGGCTCCACCAGCCTTAGTCTCATGGACATATGCCCTGTGCCTTTACACAGGGCTGTGTACTCAAAAGGACTCATCACTTGAGTTTAATGCTCTCTTGCAGCTGTTAAAATTCTTACCTTTTGAACAAGAGACACCCCCCCCCGCCAATGTTCATTTTACAATTAGTCTTGAAAATTATGTAGTTGGTCCAGTCCCCGTAGACCACACTTTGAAAAACAATGCAATGGGGGTTAGATCTTAGGCTTCAAGCTTTCACTACTGAAACTGTTCAGGCAATTATCTATAGATCTATTGGATTTTAAGTCTGATAGATACCCAGCATCTGAATAAAATTACTTTACACAATTTCTACTTCGTACTTTTGGATCCAGAATTCCTAAGTGGGATTGTTTCTAGAGGTAAAGCCCAGGGATAGAAGTAGCCACCATTACAGGAAGCAAATTCCTGGGGGCAGTTGTTACAGGAATTGGAAATTGTTTGCGCAAGGAAGGGAAAAAAAAGAGAAACCTCAGAAATAATACACACGGAAAAAAATCACTCTCAGGCATTTGAGGAGAGACAAAATTGACCCAACAAAGGTGAAAAGATAACCCTAAAATTAAATAATCTAAAGAAAACTTTGGTTTTTAAAAGCTAGAAAAAGTTGAAGACCTTTGAAATAAATTCTGATCTAATCTAATTTGACTAACCCTGCAGTTGAGGTCAGTGGGTGGAGATGGGGACTTCAAGAAAATGTTTGTCAGTTTGTCATAGTATTTTGTGGGAGAACTAGTACCGAAAAGCTTTAAGACACCTAATCAAAGGTTCCCATTTCCCCATGCATTGTTTATCATTGGTAAAGCATCAACAATGCACATTCCATGTGGTAAAAAAACAGAATCACAGCAATGAGTCAGTTTCATCCCAGGCTAAAAAATAGAATCAATATAGGGGTGACTGAGCCTGGGTGGCTCAGTAAGTTAAGAATCTGCTTTCAGGGGCTTCTGGGTGGCGCAGTCATTAAGCTACTGCCTTCAGCTCAGGGAGTGGTCCCAGCGTTCTGGGATCGAGCCCCACATCAGGCTCCTCCTCTGGGAGCCTGCTTCTTCCTCTCCCACTGCCCCACCTGTGTTCCCTCTCTCGCTGGCTGTCTCTCTCTCTGTCAAATAAATAAATAAAATCTTAAAAAAAAAATCTGCTTTCAGCTCAGGTCATGAACCCTGGGTCCTGCGATCCAGCCCTGTGTAACAGCTCCACGCTCATCAGGGAGCCTGCTTATCCATCTTCTTCTGCCCCTCCTCCCCAAATAAATAAATGAAATCCTTAAAAAAAACAAAACAAAAAAACAAACAAAACACAAGAATCAGTATACATGTCAGTTAAATCTAAGAGGCACACTGCTTTTGCCACTGTAATTCAACTTGAATATACTCATCTGAGCAGTTGAACCAGATTACCCAGGCTTAAGAGTCTGGCTCTCCTTAAAGTAGAACAAGAGAAATCCGTATTGGCTTTACCCAGAATGGTCAGCAGGTTATGCAACATTTCTTATGGTTGCTCATTTTCATTCACTCTTAAGTGGCTTTGGGAAGGTATAAGTCATCAGGATTTTCACCATCATTACCACCAATGCCACATCTATGTAATAATTATAAGAACAGTAGCTAATATATATAGAATATATACTATGTGCTAAGCACTTGCTGAGTTATTTATACATATATATTAACTCATGACGTAGCACTCTTGTTCTCTCCATTTTACAGATGAGGAAACTGATGCACAAAGAGGTTAAGTGACTTGTTTAAGGTCACACAGCTATTACATAGCAGAGCTAAGATTCAAACACAGAGACTATGACTACATTACCCAAACACTTAACCACTAGACAGTGTAGAAAAGGGAGCTCAATGAAGCAAGGCAAACAGAATTGCTTGTAACATTTTTGGGGTTATGGACTCCTTTGAGAATCTATATCCCTCAGGAAAACAAATATATACACCACGTATTTGCAAACTGCCGTAAGACTGCCTTTGTTCCTCCAAGACCATACATTTACCTTTATGACTCGATCTCAAGCTAAAAATGCCTACTCCAGACACTAATGACTTAAAATTGTAAAATAGCTATCACTACCAAAGACAAAAATATTTTTAAAATCTAATGGCTCTGTGAAGTGTAGACTCAAGGAAATAATAAAACTGTAAAACAAACAAACAAACTGTAAGCCTTACACTTGTACTGTGTCATCAAATCCAAGAACTGGCTATTTTTAAATAACAAACTTTTTTAAAATTA
The DNA here is from genome assembly GCF_017311325.1 of Ursus maritimus. Taxonomy (NCBI): domain Eukaryota; kingdom Metazoa; phylum Chordata; class Mammalia; order Carnivora; family Ursidae; genus Ursus; species Ursus maritimus. The sequence continues at coordinate 2,143,281 of NW_024425119.1, forward strand.
CTTATTTATTTATTTGACAGAGAGAGAGAGCACAGCAGGGAGAGTGGCTGAGGGAGAGGAAGAAGCAGGCTCCCCGCGGAGCAGGACCCTGAGATCATGACCTGAGCCGAAGGCAGATGCTTCAGCAGCTGAGCCACCCCAGCACCCTAAACAACAAACTTTAAAGCTTTTCATCAACTGCCAAACTATTTCAAGATGAAAGAACAAATCACTGTAATTTCCAGCATGTAACATGGTGCTTACCTGTACTAAGTGCTCAATAAATATTGATAGAGAGAAGGAAAGGGAGAAAAAGAATGTAAAGGTATCCTAATGTTCTTTAGTAGTATAGTAAATGTGATTCCAAAATATCATTCAACTTCTGTTTTTTAAAATTAAAAAAAAATGTTATCTTTTAAGTAATCTCTACACCCAATGTGGAGCTGAAACTCACAACCCAGAGATCAAGAGTCACATGTTCGGGGCGTCTGGGTGGCGCAGCCGTTAAGCATCTGCCTTCGGCTCAGGGCGTGATCCCGGCGTTATGGGATCGAGCCCCACATCAGGCTCCTCTGCTATGAGCCTGCTTCTTCCTCTCCTACTCCCCCTGCTTGTGTTCCCTCTCTCTCTGGCTGTCTCTCTCTCTGTCAAATAAATAAATAAAATCTTTAAAAAAAAAAAAGAGAGTCACATGCTCTACCAACTGACCCATCCAGGTGCCCCTCGACTTCTTTTTAATAGCAGTCACCCACTCAATCATTTATTAACAAGATTTGTTGAATATTTATTATGTAATAAAAACCATGCTAGACATCAAGGGTATGAATTTAAAAGGCACTGTGGAACAAACACACCAAAAATGGGAAATACATGAAATGCAAGTTGTCACATGATGAGCAAAACTAGCAGTTAGAGAAACACATAAGGGAATATATAAAGGTTGAAAGCAAAATCTATATAGATGTTGCATATTTGGTGAGGGAGCATCAATATTTGCCTTTCCAGGTTCTTTCTTTCCTCTGTCCACACCCACACCTTGACAACTCATTCTCAAAATTAAGTTATTTGAGATCTTCTCTAGTAAACTTCTTAGCTGCATAGTTCCATTGCTTTTTATCAGTTCACTCATTAATTAAATACTAAATGTGGCATTTCTAAATAGCCAGTGTTCATTTAAATTCATACAATTAAGAAACAAGTTAGAAAACAACCCACAACAGTTTGGGAAAGGGAGACTCCCACTCATGACATGTAAGAAAATCACCTTGGAACATACCACAGTAATAAGAAAACAAGCACAAAAGAAGACACTTTGGGTTACCATCATGTCAACTGGACATAAGTCCCAGTAGAAACAAGTGATCAAATTGGCCTGTTAAGACATTTGGTGATAGAAAGTCCAGATCAAGGATTTCAGAAGATCTTGTTAACACTAGAAGCAAACAATGGGAGACCACTTAAAACTCTTACTTCTGATGCTAAGAACAGTTGCTTGTACAATGTAGAGCTATGGATCATTCTGTTTTACTCTACTTTCCCTGTTTTAAAACCATTTTTCAAACTATACTGATGCATGCTTTTCAAGCTTGGGTTCAATCACAGGAAAGCTCTAACTAGCACAACAGACTAATGAGCAGACATTTTATAAGTAGCATCTCTAAGAGTTCATAATGCAACTCCATTGGGAAACAACTTACTCTAGAGAATGCTGTCATATGGCTATACCAGCACCTTTTCTCAGCCCCAATTTGGTTAATAACTACAATTATGCTTTGGTCATTTCAACAGCTCTGAGCCTTTGTCAGGTCTTACCCCTATTATGGGTCTTCATATCTTCTTGGGCTATTGCAGTATGTTCCTAATTGATCTCTGCCATCAATCCCACCACCCTCTAAATCATTCTATATACTGCTGCCAGCACTAACCTTCAAATTGAACTAAGTTCGAAGAGCGCCTGGATGGCTCTGTCAGTTAAACTGTCCAACTTTTGAGTTCAGCTCGGGTCATGATTTCAGGGTCATGGGATTGAGCCCCGGGTCGGCCTTTGTGCTCAGCATGGAGTCTGCTTGTCCCTCTCCTTTGCTCCTCCTCCCAGACTCCTCTCTCTCTCTCTCTCTCAAATTAATTAATTAACTAATTAATTAATTTTAAAAAAGAACTAATTTTGAAACCTTCAGACTTTCAAAGTCCAAATCCCTTAAGCAGAAAGCCAAGGCCCTCCATAGTCTGTCCCTAATTTACTATTCCAGAAAATTGCTCACATCACTCTGGGTACCATATACTACAATCCAGCCAAACCAACTATTCATCATTCCCAGAATATGTCCTCCAATCTCTGCCTCTCTGTCTCTCATTCCCTTAGAAAATCTTCGCTTCCTACTAATGTATTAAGAAGTCCTTTCTAATACTGCAACTAAAAATGGGCATTCTTTCTGCAGTTTTACCCATCATATTAAAAGCTAATTAACAAATTTTATGGTATGTGTTTTACCATAATTTAAAAATTGCTTCAATTAAAACACACACACGCACAAACTTAATTAATAAACTTCAAGTTTGGTAAGTTGGCAGACCAGATAACCTGAAAATTCTCCTATGACAAACACCTAGAACTGCTGAATAAATTCAAAAGTTTTGTTTTAAATGTAAAGCTGAATACTTCAGAAAGAAATTTAAATTGTCAGGTTTCAGAAACAAAAAGAGAATGAAAACCACTGTAGCAAGTGTGAATTAAAGCTGCACTTGCCCCTGAAGATAGAGAACAGGGGAAAGAAAAAAGCCATCCCTGAGGAATTCATAACTTTGCAATAACTGTGTAAGCCTAGGATTTAAATGTAGAACAATATTATTGAGGTGAAAAAATACGCATTTTAAAATTACAAAATATCTAAAAGAAAAAAAATGTAAGAAAGGACAAGAATAAATGAAACAAGAATGAGAAGAAATACAAAACAAATTTCTGAAAATTATAAATAAAAATCTAGTGAATAAATTGAACAGTAGCTTAGCTGTAACTAAAGAAAAAAGTCAAGAGACTGGCTGAATTAACCCAGAAGGCATCACAGAATGAGAGAGAAAAAATAGAGATTTAGAAAAAAGAGAAAAATATGTTCACTCTAACTCTAATAATAGGTGATCTAGGAGAAAAGGGAGAAGGGAAGATGGTGGTAGAGTAGGAGGACCCCAGGCTCACTTCATCCCATGAATACAACTAGATAACTACCAAATCATCTTAAGTATTTCAGAAATTGACCTGAAGACAGGCAGAACAAAATCCACAACTAAAGGTAGTGAAGAGATGGACTATTCCTCAGCCATCAAAAAGAATGAAATCTTGCCATGTGCAATGATGTGGATGGAACTAGAGGGTATTATGCTAAGTGAAATAAGTCCATCAGAGAAAGACAAATACCATATGATTTCACTGATATGTGGAACTTAAGAAACAAAACAGATGAACATAGGGGAAGGGAAGGAAAAATAAAATAAGATGAAAATAGGAAGGCAAACCATAAGAGACACTGAACTCTAGGAAATAAACTGAGGGTTGCTGGAGGGGAGATCGGTGGGGGGAAGTGGTAACTGGGTGATAGGCATTAAGGAGGGCACTTGATGTAATGAGCACTGGGTGTTATATGCAACTGATGAATCACTAAGTTCTAATAATACAGAATATGTTAACTAAATTGAATTTAAATAAAGAATTAAATAAATAAATAAATAAATAAATAAATAAATAAATGTAATAAAGAGGCCACATTGAAGAAGGTAGGAAGTGCAGAGACATGATTTGGGAGAGAAACAGATTGTGACCACTGTAGTAAGGAAGGAGCTGTGGCCTCAGAAAAGGGTGAGAAATAAACTAGCACACAGGGGAGCAAATGGGAAGATAAATCCCCATAGCACTTGGCTTGTAAGGTGAAGAGGCCCAAATTTTGTGAGTTCTTACAGCCAGTGGGGCTTAAAGCCTGGAGTTTTAAAGGTCAGTATGCTTGGCTCTAGGAGAGCTCAGAGGCCATTGGGAATGCTCTTGGAGAGAAGACAAGCTAACAACTCATGGACATACAACATGGAAACTGTGATCTGAAGAATGCTTGGGACACACAGTAGTGAGGTTAGTTGTTCATCTTGGAGCATGTTCCAGAGAGGCAGCATACACGGAGAAACCTCTTCAGAAACAAAGGAGCTAGCTGGTGCCATTTCCCTCCCCCACCACTCAGCATAAGCACAGAGCCACCTGTGGGAAACAACACAGCACCCACACTCACTACCTAACTTGCTTACACCAAACCCAACCCCCACATACACTTCAGAAGAACAACCCTTCTCAGTCACCCTTACCTCAGTCCCAATGCAGTGAGCCCCTCCCCCAGAAGACCAGCCCAAATGCTTCCCAACTTGGTGTCTCCTGGCCCAAGAGTTGTTTGAGGCCTTGGTTCTGGTGGTAGTGATGAAGGGTCTCATTTCACAAGCAGACCAGAGCACACATAGTTAAAACTCACCACATTCAGGCCAGGGACCAAACACTCCCCACAAAAGGCAAAGAGAGCCTCTGCAGACAACTGGAGAGTTAAAGTGGCCTGGAGGGTAAAGTGGCCAGGACACAACAGCAGAGCACATGCAGCACACATTGGAGACACTCCCGGAAGTGCCAGGCCCTGGGGAACAGAGGACACTATGCTGCGGGACAGTACAGGACCTCTTCTTCATAAAGCCATTACCCTCAAGAACAGGAGACATAGCTGACTTTCCTAACACAGAGAAACAGGCACAGAGACTTAGACAAAAAGAGAAGCAGAGGAATTTGTCTGAAAGGAAAGAACGGGACAAGGCCATGGCCAGAGAACTAGGCAAAACAGATGTAAGTAAACATGCCTGATGAAGAATTTAAAGCAATCATCATAAGGATACTCACTGAAATTGAGAAGAGCAGAGGACATGAGTGAGACCTTTAACACAGAAATAAGGAATAACACAGCAGAGACAAAGAACTCAATAAATAAAATGAGAAACGTTCTCGGTGGAATGAGCAGCAGGCTGGAAGAAGCAGAGGAACAAATTAATGACCTAGAAGACAGAGTGATGGAAAGTAATCAAGTAGATAAAAGAGAAAAAAACGAATTATGCAAAATGAGATTAGATTTATGGAATAACATTTGTATTATAGGAGTCCCTAAAGAAGAAGAGCAAAAAAAGCAAGCAAAGAATTTATTTGAAGACATAATAACTGTAATCTGAATCTGGTGTAAGAAATAGATACCCAAATCCAAGAGTCACAGAGAACCCCCAACAAAATCAATCAAAGAAGACCCACCCCAACACATATTGTAATTAAAATGGCAAAATAAAGTGATTTTTTAAAGTATTAAAAGCTACAAGACAAAAAGAAGACAGTTACATACAAAGGAAACCCCATGAAGCTATCAGTGGATTTTTCAGCAGAAACTTTCTGGGCCAGAAAGGACTGGCATGATATATTCAAAGTGCTGAAAGGGAAAAATCTGCAGCCAAGAATACTCTATCCAGCAAGGCTATCATTCAGAAAAGAAGGAGAGATAAAGAATTTCCCAGACAGGGGCGCCTGGGTGGCTCAGTGGTTAAGCATCTGCCTTTGGCTCAGGGCATGATCCCAGAGTCCTGGGATCGAGCCCCATATCGGGCTCCTCTGCTGGGAGCCTGCTTCTTCCTCTCCCACTCCCCCTGCTTGTATTCCCTCTCTCGCTGGCTGTCTCTCTCTCTCTGTCAAATAAATAAATAAAATCTTTTTTAAAAAAAATTTCCCAGACAAACAAAAACTAAAGAAACTAAAAGAGTTTATGAACACTAAACTAGCCCTGCAAGAAATACTAAAGGGGACTCTTGAGTGGAAAGGAAAAACCAAAAAAGACAGTATGAAGGTTGGAAACACAAAAGCAGTAAAAATGAATATTTCTGTGAAAAATCAGTCAAGAAAGTCACAAAATAAAAGGATGTATGATATGACACCATATACCTAAAACATGGGGAGGAGAGGAGTAAAGAATGTGTTCAAACTTAAATGACCACCAACTTAATACAGACTGCTATATGCAGAAGATGTTATATACAAACCAAAATAACCACAAATCAAAACTACTAATAAACATGCAAAGAATAAAGAGAAAAAATCCAAATATATCACTAAAGAAAACCAGCAAACCATGAAGGAGAGAAAGACAAGAAAGGATCAGGGAAAACCTTCAGAAACAACCACAAAACAGGAATAAAACAGCAATAAATACATATCTATCAATAATTGCTTTGAATGTAAATGGGCTAGATGCTCTGATCAAAAGACGTAGGATGAGAGAATGAATAAGAAACAAGACCCATCTATATGTTACCTACTGAAGACACCTGTAGATTGAAAGAGAGGGAATTGAGAAATTTTATCATACAAATGGATGTCACAAGAAAGCCAGAATAGCAATATTTATATCAAGGTAGACTTTAAAGCCAAACCTGTAACAAGAGACAAAGAAGGACACTATGTAATAATAAAAGGGTAATCCAACAGATATAACAATTGTAAATATTTATGCACCCAACGTGGGAGCAGCCAAATACATAAAACAGTTAATAACAAATTTAAGGGACTAATCGATAACAATACAATAGTAGTGGAGTCATTAATCCCCCACCTACAAATCATTCAAAAAGAAAATCAACAAGAAAACAATGGTTTTGTATGACAGAGTAGACCAGATGAATTTAACAGATACATTCAGAACATTCCATCCTAGGGGCGCCTGGGTGGCTCAGTCGTTAAGCTTCTGCCTTTGGCTCAGGGCGTGATCCCAACGTTCTGGGATCGAGCCCCACATCAGGCTCCTCCACTGGGAGCCTGCTTCCTCCTCTCCCACTCCCCCTGCTTGTGGTCCCTCTCTCGCTGGCTGTCTCTCTCTCTCTGTCAAATAAATAAATAAAATCTTTAAAAAAAAATTCCATCCTAAAACAGCAGAATGCACATTATTTTCAAGTGCACATGGAACATACTCCAGAATGGATCACATATAAGGCCACAAGATAAGCCTCAACAAATTATTTATTTACTTATTTATTTATCAGAGAGAGAGAGAGAGTGAACAAGCACAAGCAGGAAGAGTGGCAGGCAGAGGGAGAAGCAGGCACCCCACTGAGCAAAGAGCCTGATGTGGGACATGATCCCAGGATGCTGGGATCATGACCTGAGCTGAAGGCAGATGCTTAACCAACTGAGCCACCCAGGCATCCTAAGCCTCAACAAATTCAAAAAGATCAAAGTCATACCATGCATCTTTTCTGACCACAATGCTATGAAACTAGGAATCAACTGTAAGAAAATATCTAGAAACGTTAAATACATGTTACTAAACAATGAATGAGTCAACTAGGAAATAAAAGAAGAAATGAAAAAAATACATGTAAACAAATGAAAATGAAAACACAACAGTTCAAAACCTTTGGGATGCAACAAAAGTGTCCCTAAGAGGGAAGATTATAAAAATGTAAGCTTACCTCAAGAAGCAAGAAAATTTTCAAATAAAAACCTAAACTTACAACTACAGAAGCTAGAACAACAAACAAATCCCACAACCACCAGAAAGAAGGAAATAATAAAGACTAGAGCAAAAATGAATGATATAGAAACTAAAAACACAATAGAACAGATCAATGAAACCAGGATCTGGTTCTTTAAAAAAAAAATCAATAAAATTGATAAACCACTAGCCAGACATATCAAGAAAAAAAGAGAAAGACACGAGTAAATAAAATCACAAATGAGAGAGGAGAAATAACAACCAACACCACAGAAATGCAAACAATTATATGAGAATATTATGAAAAACTATATGCTAACAAATTGGACAACCTAGAAGAAATGGATAAACTCCTAGAAACATATAAACTACCAAAATGAAAAGGAAGAAATGGAAAATTTGAACAGATTAATTACCAGCAAAGAAATTGAGAAATCAGTAATTAAAAAATTCCCAACAAACAGAAGTCCAGGACCAGATAGCTTCACAGGTGATTTCTATCAAACATGTAAAGAAGAGTTAATACTTATTCTTCTCAAACTATTCCAAAAAATAGGAAAAAAAGGAAAACTTCTAAATTCATTCTAAGAGGCCAGCATTACCCTGATACCAAAGCCAGATAAAGAAACAACAAAAAAAGAAAAATACAGGCTAATATCTCTAACATAGATGAAAAATTCCTCAACAAAATGCTAGCAAACAAAATCCAACAATACATTAAAAAAAAATCATTCACTACAATCAAGTAGATTTATGCCTGGATTGCAAGGGTGGTTCAATATTTGCAAATCAAACAATGTGATACATCACATCAATAAGAGAAAGGATAAGAAGCATATGATTATTTCAATAGATGCAGAAAAAACACTTGACAAAATACAACATCTATTCATGATAAAAATCCTCAATAAAGTAGGTTTAGAGACAACATACCTCAACATAATAAAGACCATATAGGAAAAACCCACAGCTAACATCATCCTCAGTGGGGAAAAACTGAGAGCCTTTCCCCTAAAGTCAGGAACAAGACAAGGATGTACACTCTCACCACAGTTACCCAACATAGTACTAGAAGCCACAGCAATCAAACAACAAAAAGAAATAAAAGGCATCTAAATTGGTAAGGAAGAAGTAAACATTTCACTATTTGCAAATGGCATGATACTATATATAGAAAACCCCGAAGACTCACCAAAAAACTGCTTGACCTGATAAACAAATTCAGTAAAGTCACTAGGGTACAAAATCAATCTACAGAAATCTGTTGCATTTCTATACACCAATAATGAAACAGTAGAAAGAGAAATTAAGAAAACAACCCAAGGGGGGCGCCTGGGTGGCTCAGTTGGTTAAGGGACTACCTTTGGCTCAGGTCATGATCCCAGAGTCCTGGGATCGAGCCCTGCATTGGGCTCCCTGCTCAGCAAGAGAGTCTGCTTCCACCCCCCCCCGCTCATGCTCGCTCTCTCACTCACTCCCTCTCTTTCAAATAAATAAATAAAATCTTTGAAAGAAAGAAAACAACCCAAGGGGCACCTGGGTGGCTTGGTTGGTTAAGTGTCCAACTCTTGACTTCAGCTCAGGTCATGATCTCGGGGTCATGAGATCAAGCTCTGTGTGGAGTCTGCTTGAGATTCTTTCTCCCTCTTCCTCTGCCCTTCCCCCTGCTCATGCTCTCTAAATAAATAAATAAATAAATAAATTTTTAAATGTCTTTTTTTTTTAAGTTTTTATTCATTTATTTGACAGAGAGACAGCCAGCGAGAGAGGGAACACAAGCAGGGGGAGTGGGAGAGGAGGAAGCAGGCTCCCAGCGGAGGAGCCCGATGTGGGACTCGATCCCGGAACGCCGGGATCATGCCCTGAGCCGAAGACAGACACTTAATGACTGCGCTACCCAGGTGCCCCTTTAAATGTCTTTATTAAAAAAAGAAAAGAAAACAATCCCATTTATAATTGCACCAAAAATAATAAGATACCCAGGAATAAACCTAACCAAAGACCTGTACTCTGAAAACTCTGAAGCACTGATGAAAGAAATTGAAGATGGCACAAAGAAATGGAAAGACATTCTATGTTCATGCATTGGAAAAACAAAGATTGTTAAAATGTCTATACTACCCAAAGCAACCTATACATTTAATGCGATCCCTATCAAAATATCAAGAGCATTTTTCACAGAACTAGAACAAACAATCCTAAGCTTTATATGGAACTACAAAAGGCCCTGAATAGCCATAGCAATCTTGAAAAAGAAATAGCAAAGCTGAAGGCATCACAATTCTGGACTTCAAGTTATATTACGAAGCTGAAGTAATCAAAACAGTATGGTACTGGCACAAACACAGACACCTAGATCAATGGAACAGAATAGAAAACCCAGAAATGAAGCCACAATTATATGGTCAGTTAATCTTCAACAAGGCAGGAAAGAACATCCAATGGGAAAAAGAATGTCTCTTCAACAAATGGTGTTAAGAAAACTGCAACATGCAAAAGAATGAAACTGAACCATTTTCTTATACCATACACGAAAATGAATTCAAAATAGATTAAACACCTCAATATGAAGACCTGAAACCACAAAAATCCTCAAAGAGAGCACAGACTGTAATTTCTCTGACACTAGCCTTAACAACTTTTTTCTAGATAGGTCCCCTGAGGCAAGGTAAACAAAAGCAATAACAAACTATTGAGACTATAGCAAAATAAAAAGCACAGGGAAGGAAACAATCAACAAAACTAAAAGGCAACCTTTGGAATGGAAGAAGATACTTGCAAATGACATATCCAAAAAAGGGTTAGTATCCAAAGTATATAAAGAACATGTAAACCACAACACCCAAAAAACAAATAATCCAATTTAAAAATGGGCAGGAGACATGAATACGCATTTTTCCAAAGAAGACATACAAATGGCCAACAGACATGAAAAATGCTCATCATCACTTATGAGGGAAATGCAAATCAAAACTATAATGAGGGGCACCTGGTTGGCTCAATCAGAGGGATGTATGACTCTTGGTCTCAGGGTTGTGAGTTTGAGCCCCACTTTTGGTGTACTTAAAAATAAAATCTTAAAAAAAACTACGATGAGATATCACCTCACACCTGTGAGAATGACTAAAATCAACAACACAAGAAACAACAGGTGTTGACAAGGATGTGGAGAAAGGGGATCCCTCTTGCACAGTTGGTGGGAATGCAAGCTGGTACAGCCATTGTGGAAAACAGTATGGAGTTGCCTCAAAAAGTTAAGAATAGAACTACCTTATGATCCAGCAATCACGCTACTGGGTATTTATCCAAAAAATACAAAAACACTAATCCAAAGGGATACAGGCACCCCTATGTTTATTACAGTGTTATGTACAATAGCCAGACTATGGAAGCATCCCGGGTGTCTATGGATAGATGAATGGATAAAGATGTGAGATAGATGATAGATAGATAGATAGATAGATAGATAGATAGATAGATAGATAGATGATAGATAGATAGATAGATAGATAGATAGATAGATATTGCACGTATATCAGAACAGATATATATATCACATATATCAGATACATATATCACATATATATCAGAACATCATTCAACCATAAAAAAAGAATGAAATCTTGCCATTTGCAATGACACAGGTGGAGCTATAGAGTATAAAGCTAAGAGAAATAAGTCAGTCAGGAAAGGACAAATACCGGGGGCGCCTGGGTGGCTGAGTCGTTAAGCGTCTGCCTTTGGCTCAGGGCGTGATCCCAGGTCCCTGGGATCAAGCCCCGCATCAGGCTCCTCCACTGGGAGACTCTTCTTCCTCTCCCACTCTCCCTGCTTGTGTTCCCTCTCTCACTGGCTGTCTCTCTCTCTCTCTGTCAAATAAATAAATAAAATCTTAAAAAAAAAAAAAAAGGAAAGAACAAATACCATATGATTTCACTCATATGTGGAATTTAAGAAACAAAACAGGGTGCCTTGATGGCTGTCAGTTAAGTGTCTGACTTTGGCTCAGGTCATGATCTCAGGGTCCTCGGATCAAGCCCTGTGTTGGGTTCCCAGCTCAGCAGGGATTCTGCTTGCCCCTCTCCCAGCTCGTGCTCTCTCTCTCTCTCTCAAATAAATAAAAAAAAATCTTTAAAAAAAAAGAAAGAAAACAAAAGGTCATAGGAGGAAAAAAGAGACAGACAAACCAAGAAACAGACTCTTTAACTATAGAGAGCAAACTATGGTTACCGGAGGGGAAGTGGGTGGGGGTTGGGTGAAATAGGGAATGTGGATTAAGGAGCACACTTGTGATGAGCACTGGGAAATTAAAATAAAAACTTTTAAAAAATAAATAAAAATAAGACCAAAATTAAAATTTAAAAAAAAGGAGAAAAGGGAGAAAATGGGGGAGAGTCAAAACTCAAAGAGATAATCACTGATAATTTCTCAGAATTGATGAAAGCTATGAATCCTCTGATTTAGGGATCAAAATAAGTGCAACTACAATAAACAAAAAGAAACGCACACCTGGAAACATCACGGCAAAACTGTGGGTATCACAAAGATCTTAAACTCTACGAGGGACTAAAGACAGAAGTTACAAGTAGATGGAAAAATAAAGGCCCAAAGATGATGGGATAATATGTTTTAAATGATGAGAGGAAAAAAAAAAACAACAAAAAACCATTGTCTATATAGAATTCTTTGTTCAGATAAATTCTCATTCAAGAATGCAGGTAAAGCAAAAACATTTTCAATAAAATAAAGACCAGGAGAGCTTAACATTTGCAGATTTTCTCTGAAAAAAAAAAAACAACTAAAGTGTATTCTTCAGGGAGAAGGATACTGAGGGAAGGAATAAAATGTAAAGGACAATGGTAAGAATTCTCACCTACTTCAGGTGGGAGTGAAAAGTTGTATAACCACTTTGGAGAACAGCTTGGATTACTAAGTATAGTTTAATATACAAATACCGGATGCCCCAGAAATTCCACTGCTAGTTATAGTAACTCTTTTATGTGTGTACTAGAAGACATACACAAATATCTAGCATCATGTGTCATTATAGCAAAAACCTGGGAACAATCCAAATGGATAAAGAAGGTGCTGTATATTTATATAATAGAATGAACTGGGAACATTAATGAATAAACAAGAGCTACAAGGAGGAGGCAGTTCAAGATAGTGGGCTAGGAAGATCCTGAACTCAGTTCTTCCCATAGACACACAAATCTACAGCTACTTATGAAATAACTCCCTCTGACAAAGGCCTGAAAGATAGCTGAACGCTTCCTCCACAACAGATAAAAAGGCCACATGGAGACAGGTAGGAGTAGCAGAGATATGGTCTCTTCAGTGACCCACAATCAGAAGGAATCTTACAAACACAGAGTTTATCCCTAAGGAGTGAGGGGTTTGTGCCCCATATCAGGCACCTCAAGCCTTGGGATCTGCACTAGAAAGATGAGCCCCCAAAATGTCTGGCTTTGAAAACCAACAGGGCTTATATCCAAGAGAAGCATAAAGCTATAGGGAATAGAGCTTCTACTCTTAAAAGGCTTGTATGCAGGCTCACTCACCTTGGGACCCAGCACGAAGTACCAGTTTGAAAAGCTCCAAAACCATATGTGTAGTAGATTTATTTGCTAATCTTCAAGCATATCTAGGGATGGAGGCACTGGCAGGCAACATTTTTGCACTGTCCCTCTAACCCGCTAGCACTGGAGGGTACACCCAACCCCTGCACCACCTGTGCAGCCCTGCCAGAGCAGAATTGCTGAGCGCCCCACCCACATACTGCCCACTGGCTCTGGCACAGTCAGCAGGTGTGTACAGCCCACATAGGGGAAGCTCTTGACTGCCTGGCTCTGGTGGCCAGAGAGGATTGTGTTTCTGGGCCTCACAAGTCTGAAATAATTGAAGACACAATTTTTCCCCCCAAGGCACTTCATAAACATCAGGCCAAAACACATCTCTGGTCTTTCATTGAAAAAGGCCTATTTTCTTGTACTAGAGCTTCAACCTGTGGGGCACATTTCAGGTTTGCTCCACATGCAGAGGTTACAGAGATGCTCTTGGGGAATGAACATAGCCTAGGGGATGCCATCTTTGCACTCTCCCTTGACCTTGCTAAAGCTTTCTGGTACCTCCCAGAAAGGACTCATCTGGATCCCCAATTTTTACAACTGTCTCCAAGGAGACGCCTCCAGATTGCCTGGTCTGGAGGTCAGCAGGGTTTACAATTATGGTACCACAGGACTATACATACTTTAAAAGCTGCTGCCTGAGGGTCTACTTTCCAATCAGCCTGAAACTATGGGCTGAGACCGTTCCCTCTGGAACTGGAAGTCTCTCAACAACTGGGACCTATCAGGAATAAGTCAGGTTACTTAGACAATCACTGAAGTTTGAGAAACAACCAAGAGCTAAGGCAAGGTTAAATGGTAAGATTTCTCTTCTACAAAAGGCCACTCCTTCAATACTGGAAGAGATAGCTGTTTCACTCAATGCATAGAAACAGAGAGTCAAGCAAAATAAGGAGATAGGGGTATATCCCAAACAAAAGAACAAAATAAAACCCAAGGGAGGAAAAAGTTTAATGAAACAAAGATAAGGGGGCACCTGGATGGCTCAGCTGGTTAAACAACTGCCTTTGGCTTGGGTCATGATCCCAGGGTCCTGGGATCGAGCCCTGCATCAGGCTCCTTGCTCAGCAGGGAGTCTGCTTCTCCCTCTCCCTCTGCCTGCCGCTCTCCCTGCTTCCTGTGCTCTCTCTCTCTCTGTCAAATAAATAAAAGTAAAATCTCAAAAAAAATAAAGAAAGAAAGAAAAGAAACAAAGATAAGTGACATAGCTGGTAAAGAGTCAGAGTTCAGGATAATGGTCATAAAGATGCTCACTGAACTTGGGAGAAGAATGGAGGAGCACAGCAAGAACTTCAACAAAGAAACAGAAATGTAAAAAGTACCAAACAGAAGTTAAAGAACTAAAGAATACAATAACTGCACTGAAAAAATACACTAGTGGGGTTCAATAGCAGACTCGATGAAGCAGAAGAATCAGTGAGCTGGAAAAAAGGGAAGTGGAACTTACCCAATCAGAGCAGCAAAAGGAAAAAAAAAATTTTAAGTGAGACAACATCACACAGAGTAACATCTGCATTAGAAGGGTCCCAAAAGGAGAAGAGAGAGGTGAAAGAAACAGAAAATTTATTTGAAAAAAATAATAGATGAAAACTTCCCTAAACTGGGGAAGGAAACAGACTTCCAGATCCAGGAAGGCCAAAGATTTCTGAAAAAGATAAACCCAGAGAGACCCACACCAAGACACATTATAATTAAAATGTCAAGAGTTAATGATGAAGAGAAAATCTTGAAAGCAGCAAGAGAAAAACAAATCATTATGTAAAAGAGAAACATTTCAGGTCAGAAGAGAATGTTGTGATATATTCAAAGTGCTGAAGGGGTAAATTTTCCAACCTACAGCACTTTATTTGGCAAGGTTGTCATTCAGAATTAAAGGAGAAATAAAGAGCTTCCCAGACAAACAAAAGCTAAAGGATTAGTTTGTCACCACTAAATTGGCCCTACAAGAAATGTTAAAGGAATTTCTTTAAGCCAAAAGAAAAAAAAAGAGGAAAAAGGAGGGCATAAATTAGGAAGAAGAAAACATACAAAAGTAGAAGTCTCAATAGTAAATATATAGTAAAGGTAGTAGGTTAATCACTTATAAAGCTGGTATGAAGGTTAAAAGGCAAAAGTAGCAAAAATAACTATAACCACAATAATTAGTTAAGGGATGTACAAAATGAAAAGATGTAAATTGTGATATCAAAATGAGGTCTATTTTAAGTTGATAACAAATTTGAATGCATTCTAACACTCTACATTTTTACACCTCCCCATAACTTTCTATGTTTTTGATGTCACATTTTGCATCTGATATAAAAGAAATACAAGGGATCATAAGAGACTACTATGAACAGTTATACACCAACAAATTTGACAGTCTAGAAAAAAGTAAATTACTAGAAACATAGAGTCTTCCAGTACTGATTCATGAAGAAAGAGAAAATCTGAATAGACCCATTACTGCAAAAGTTTTTTTTGCAGATGGTAACTAGACATCGTAGTGATCATTTAATGTATACAAATGTCAAATCATGTTGTACACCTGAAAACTAATATGATGTTGTATGTCCGCTATACTTTGAATTTAAAAAGCTACTTTAGTGGGGCACGTGGGTGGCTCAGTTGGTTAATTGGCTGCCTTCGTCCCAGGTCATGACCCCAGGGTCCTGGTATCGAGCGCGATATCAGGCTCTTCACTCAGCAGGAACCTGCTTCTCCCTCTCCCTCTGCTTGCCATTCCCCCTGCTTTTTCTCTCTCTCTCCCTCTCTCTGTCAAATAAATAAATAAAATCTTTTAATAAATAAATAATAAATAAAAAGCTACTTTATCATAAGTGAATTATAAAACATGTGTTTTGAAATAAGCAAGTCATGGTAAAATGCATACAATATGATTTCCCTTATACAAAAGTTTAAAAATAGGCAAAACTAACTAATGTACTGTTTTGGGATAGATAGATAGATACACAGTCAGCTTTCAAAAAAAAAAGGCAAAGAAATGATGAGGAAGTTTGATCTGGGAGTGGCGTACAAGTGGCTTTTGAGGTATAATAATGTTCCATATCAGGGCTTTGGTACATTTTATTGCTGGTTTTTTTTTTTAATTTTTTAAAGATTTTTATTTATTCATTTGACCGAGAGAGAAAGAGCACAAGCAAAAGGAGTGACAGGTAGAGGGAGAGGGAGAAAGAAGCAGGCTTCCCACCAAGCAGGGAGCTCAATGTGGACCTCGATCCCAGGACCCTGGGATTGTGACCCAAGCCAAAGACAGACACTTAACTGACTGAGCCACCCAGGAGCCCTATTGCTGTTTTTTAAACTACTTTTTTTTTCATTCATTCACAAAGTACTGAGAACCTACTGTGGGTCCGGCCCTGTGCCGGATGTTGGAGATACAACAATGACCGAGTTAGATAAGTCCTCATTGAGGAGTTTGTTATGAATTAGATGTATGAATTCCAGTTACATTTTTTGCAGAAATAGAAAACTGATCCTAAAACTAACATGAAAAAGCAAAGGACATGGAATTGCCAAAACAATCTTGAAAAAGAATGAAGGGCTCATACTTCTCAACTTCAAAACTGACTTCAAACGTACAGTAATCAAGACAATATTATATTGGTATAAGAATAGACATATATATCAATGGAATAGAATGAATAGTCTAGAAATAAGCCCATACATCTATGGTCAGTTGATTTCCGACAAGGGTGCTAAGACCACGCATTGGAGAAGGAATAGTTTTTTCAACAAATGGTGTTGGGGCAACAGACATCCATATTCAAAACCATGAATTTAGACCCCTACCTCACACCCAATACAAAAATTAACTCAAAATGGATCAAAGACTTGAATGTCAGAGCTGAAAGGTTAAAGTTCTTAGAAAAAAACATAGGTGTTAATCTTCATGGTCTCAGATGAAGCAACAATGTCTTAGATATGATACCTAAAACACAAGGGACAAAAAAAAAAAAGATAAATTAGATTTTTTTTAAAAATGAAAGACTTTTGGGGGTGCCTAGGTGGCTCAGTCAGTGAAGCATCTGACTTTGATTTTGGCTCAGGTCATGATCTCAGGGTCATGGGATCAAGCCCTGCATCAGGCTCCGTACTCAGTAGGGAGTCTGCTTGAAGATTCTCTCCTTCTCCCTCTGCCCCTCCCCCTGCTCGTGCTCTCTCTTTCTCTTCCCTAAAATAAATTAATAAATAAAGTCTTTTTTAAAAAATGAAATCTTTTGTGTAACAAAAAAGTGAAAAGGTAACTGACTACACGGGAGAAAATATTTGAAATCATATATCTGATAAGAGTCTAGATCCAGGGGGTGCCTGGGTGGCGTAGTCGTTAAGCATCTGCCTTCAGATCAGGCCGTGATCCTGGCATTCTGGGATCGAGCCCCACATCAGGCTTCTCCACTGGTAGCCTGCTTCTTCCTCTCCCGCTCCCCCTGCTTGTGTTCCCTCTCTCGCTGGCTGTCTCTGTCAAATAAATAAAATAAAATCTTTAAAAAAAAAAAAAGTCTAGATCCAGAACGTATCAAGACCATTTACAACTCAATAAAAAAGAAAAATAGCTGAATTAAAAAATGGGCAGGTGTGCTTTTTTGGCTCAGTCGGTAAAGAATGAGACTCTCAATCTCAGGGTCATGAGTTCAAGCCCCACGTTGGGCAGGGAGCCTACTTAAAAAAAAACAAAAAGGGGGGGGCAAAAGATTTGAAGAGACATTTCTCCAAAGAACATCTGTAGATGGCCAATAAGCACAAGAGAAGATGCTCGAACATCATTTGTCATTAGGGAAATGCAAGTCAAAACCATAATGGCTAGAATAGCTATAATTGAAAAGAAAAAGAAAGAAACCACAGACAATAACAAGTGTTGGAGAGGATGTGGAAAAATTGGAATCCTCAGGCATAGCTGGTGGTAATGTAAAACAATGCAGCCACTGTGGAAAACAGTCTGGCAGTTTCTCAAAAAATTAAATACAGAGTTACCTTATGACTCAGCATTATCTTTAGATTTATACCCAGGAGAATCTATAACACATGTTCACACAAACACATACATATGAATGTTCATTGCAGCATTATTCATGAGAGCCAAAAAAGGTAAATAACCCAAATACGCATTAACTGATAAGTGAGTAAACAAAATGTGGTATTATCCATACAAAGGAATATTATTTGGCCATGAAAAGGAATGAAGTACTGATACGTGCTACAATATGGATAAACCTTGAAAACATGCTAAGTGAAAGAATGATCTGATTCTATTTACATGAAATGTCCAAAATAGGTAAATCCATAGCGACAGAAAGTAGATTAATGGTGGGGCACCAGGATGGCTCAGTCGGTTGAGAGTTAAGTGTCCGACTCTTGACTTCGGCTCAGGCCATGATCTCAGGGTTGTGAGATAGAACCCTGAGTCAGGCTCCACACTGGGCATGGAGTCTGCATAAGATTCTCTGTCCTTGGGGTGCAGTCATTAAGTGTCTGCCTTCCACCCTGGTCATGATCCTAGCATCCTGGGATGGAGCCCCCAGTCAGGCTACCTGCTTAGCAAGGAGCCTGCTTCTCCCTCTCCAGCTCCGCCTGCTTGTGTTCCCTCTCTTGCTGTCTCTCTGTCAGATAAATAACTAAAATCTTTAACAAAAAAAAAAAACTGTCTTCCTCTCCCTCTGCCACTCCCCCTCCTTCTAAAAGAAAAAGAAAAAGAAAAAGAAAAAGAAAAGAAAGTAGATTAGTGGTTGCTAGGGACTAGGGTAAGAGAAGAATTACGAGTGACTGCTAATGGGTAAAGGATCCTCTTTGGGGTGATGAACGTGTTCTAGGATTAGATAGTGGTGATGGTTGCACAACCTTGTGAATATACTAAGAACCCCTGAATTGTACACTTTAACATGGTGAATTATATGGTATGGGAATTATATCTCAATACAAATAAAAAACCAATAGCAAAATGAAAAAGATTCATGATGTCTCTTACCATATCCAAGCAGGGAGGGATTTTAAATATCATCTGGTTTAAATCTCATTTTAGAGAGAAGAAACTTGAGGCCCAGAGGACGGAAGGGAATTGTAAAAAGTGACACAGCTAGTCAGCGGCAGAATGAGTATGGGAGCCCAGGACCTTTGCTGCCAGCATAGTGCTTTTTCTGTTTTCTAAATTCTTTAACATATATGAAAATGTGCAGTTATACACAAAAATAGAGCAAATAGCATAATCTCCCTGTATCCATAGCCCAATTTTAATAAAATCTTCAGTACACAACCAATCTTACTTCATCTACACCATCACCAGCTTTCTCCCCTCCCAGGTTATTTTGAAGTATATCTCATATATCATATTATTCATACAAAAAGGCTATAGTACTTGCACATTTTTGTATAGTTTCATCTGCATGATCTATTTCTCACACACATACACATGCGTACAAAAGAAAAAATAAATGACCCCTCCAAAAAAAAAATGATGAGCAAAGAAACTGATAAAGCTTTAAATAAATCTAAATATGCATTCATTGTCTAAGAGTATATTATAATAATGATGAATATATGAAGAAAGTGGAACTAAAGTGCCTCAAAAAATAGCATGTAAGATAGGGTGGTGCTATATAGAATTAAAGGGTGCTAAGGTTCTTGTATTTTTCAAAAGGGGGTGGGAGAGCCTGAGTAACATGGTAAGCTCCTGTGGGGTACCCTAGAAAACATGTACAGGAATGGTTTTGGAACATTCTCTGGAATAGCAAGAGAACTGGAAACAAACTAAATATACATCAGTAGAGGAATGGATATAAATATGGTATATGCATACATTGTAATACTGTGGTGTCATTAAAAGGAATAAACCAGATCCATGCAGTTCAGTGTGCAGAGATCTCAAAAATGCATGGACTAAAAACAAGTTTGTAAAACAACTTGAACAGTAAATGGCATTGATTTGAAAAAAGAAGAACAAATCTGCTCATGGGACGGAAAGGGAGAGGGAAAAGAACTAAGATGGTGGTTAAAGAGACTTTAAACTATATTCATAATTTTATTTCTTCAGAGAAAAAAAGAGAAAGCACATAGGACGAAAGTGTAACAGTTACAAATCTTAGATAGTGAGATAGAGGTGTTTGTTGTATTATTTGTGTTTTCTATATTGTTATGTGTGCTTAAATTTTAAAAATATCTTACAAATGTCTGAAAAGTATATACATTTTTTGAAAGAAGAATTAAGGAGTCCAAAGAGCAATCTAAAAATTTGGCCTAATGTCATCGTGCTGTTTAAATAATCCCTGCTAAAATGTGGATTTTCTTGGAGCTTGCACCTGCCCCATGGAAGGATATCCCCCAATTTTGCTCTCCATCCACCCATTTCCAGATTCTGACAAAGCTGATCTACATTTTCAGATGTTCTCTCCTCACTAATTTAACTCCAGAATAGAATTAAGGGCAAGTTAGAAAAAAACATTCTATTTGCAATACAGTCAAAGATAATATCATGAATTAAGGAGAAATGTTTATCTTGCATTTAGATTTTATATTTACCATATTTACATTGTCATAGTACAAATAGATTCTGTTTTGGGTATGTAGGTTTGTGGGCAAGGGCACAGCCCAATGCTAAGGAGACCAAAGGAACAGAAGAAACAGACCCAGTGGCAGAGGCTGGATCTAAAAAGGGCAGCATCCAGGGGTTAGGGCAAGTTCAGTGACAGTGAGGGCAGATATCAGCTCTAAGGATAAGGGACAGATGATTGTTTGGCAATTGGGATACAGCAGCCCTGTTAAAAGTGTTGGGTCTTGGGTGAGATTAAAGGTTAGGCTGTGGCAACAATGCAATTGCTGCACTGATCTGACCACTTATGTCAGGATCCCAGCAGATACATAGAACCAACGTTCTGGAAAAGGGATTTGGTAATGACTTTTCAAGATTATAAGACATCCTGGGAGTTTAAGAAGGGTTTTTGCATCTGTCCAGACCTGTTTAGTTCCTAATACTAGAAACTCCACTCACATAATTGAGCGGCACTGACTTCAGATGCAATGTGATCAAGGGTTTGAATGATACACTCAGAACTCTTTTTCACTGGGCATCTCTATTAGCCAGGTTTGGTATAATCATGCTTTGTAGCAAGTAGCACTCAAATCTCAAATGCTATGTAACAAGTAACGTCAAAATCTCAGTGGCCTACAACAGCAAACATTATTTATTTCACGCTCACAGGTCTGCAGATTGGCTATGTTTAAGCTAATAGTGGCTGGGCGTGGCTGGGCTCAGGTGGACTCCAGGCTTCAGGTGGGCTACAGATCTGCTCCATGTCTTCATCCTGGGACCAAAGCAGAAGGATGAACAGCTATCTGTTCTTTTCATGGGAGAGCAAAAGATCCAAAGTAGTTGGTGGAAACTCATAAGGCCTCAGCTTACAATGGGCACACATCCGTAGTTTACCGGTCAAAGCAAGTCCCATGGCCAAGTCCAAAGTTAATGACCACAGATATAGATTCCATTTACTCCAGGGGGAGGCACCGCAAAGTCAAATGGCAAAAGATTAGAGACAGAGCGATGGATAGATATATGATAGATAGATGATAGATTGATAGATAAATCCATCTCTCTATTTATATAATTTCAAATTAAGCATAAAGAGTTGGAAGCAATAATCAATCCACCACGCTGTCTCTGAAATTCCCTTGCCCCTGCTTGTCTTCCCCACATGTCGCTCTGTTGCCAAAGGCAAGACGGCTGTTAGCTGCTCCCGTCTCACTTTCCCAAGCTTGGCAGTCCTAACTGATAGAGAACATCTTTCCAGATAACTTTAGTTAGGGAGAAAAAAAAAAGTATAATAAAGGCTCTGTTTGGGCTGGTGTGGGTTCTACCAATTCCCGAACCAACCACCACAGCCAAGGAAGATAGACTCCTCTGACTGGCCAGCCTAGGCCACACATCCACAGTTTTATTACCTAGGGATTAGGAGGGAGATGGCATCAGCCTTCATAGCTTCACCAGGATCACATAAACTTTAGAGGGGTGCCTACAGGAACCAATACTGGGAAGACATAGACACTGCAGTCTTTAATCTCAATAGGAAACGAAAAGCCTACACAGGGATGCTAAGTAAAAACCCAGCCCTATGGAATCGGTGTGAAAAAAACTAGGAAGGGACGAGCAGACTCCTGGGCTGCAACCAGAGTTACAACAATGGGACTTAGGCTGAAGCTTCTGCGCGCTTCCCATCCGTATTGCGGACAAGGAATGGGCCTGGTAGAGACATAAGCTCCGGGAACATCCAGCTTTAGGAGCTAATGAGAGGAAAAACAATCCGTGTTTAGCTGTATTGGTGAAGGTAAAATGCTGGGGTTTTATAATTTTTATTTATTTATTTATTTAAAAGATATTATTTATTTTTTTGAGAGAGAGAGAACAAGCGGGGAGAGGGATAGAGGGAGAGGGAGAAGCAGGGAGCCCCATGCAGGGCTCAATCCCAGGACCCTGGGATCATAACCTGAGCCAAAGGCAGCCGCTTAACCGACTGAGCCACCCAGGCATCCCAAAATGCTGTGTTTTTTTTAAGGTGTAAAAGTAAGTACCTCTGAATCTCAGGGAAAAGGTCTACTGCTCCAGCGTCAAGATTAAGACATTGGTACTAGTGAGAACCACAGGGTACAATGAGCACTGTAATTACAGGTGCAAATATTCTGGCAGACCTTTGACCAGATGTCAGGTGTAGACGTGTGACTCACAACATTGTACTGGACAGCATCTGGTAACACCCCAACAATTTCAGATTGAAAAAAAAAATTATACCTTAGTTGAAGTGAGAAACTTAACAAGTTTCAAATGAGTTGTAAATCATCTCATTTCTTAAATTAACAGAATGAAGTCCAAACCTTTAGTGCTTTGTAAATTGTGTGCTCAGGAAACGTAAGGTGAATGAATGAACCAACCATCGGGATTTCCTCTGTTAACCAGTTCTGTGGCAGACCTGTACCACCGATGTGAAAAAAGTGGAGATAAAAACAGAGAAGAATAAGGGGGAGAGAGTGCCAGCCTGAGGGGCAATGTAGAGAATTGCACCTGGTGGAAACAGAAAGGCAGGCACTTAATATTCAAGTTGGAAGTGAGTGAAGAGGAGGTGACAGCATGAAGAAGCTTTCGCCTCCAGGCAAGTTCTTCAAGGAAAGCTTTCAAGGGCCCAGGCAGTCCCATGTACCCCCTTCCTGGTTTGGTTTGTTCTCCCTCCTTTAGGAACTCATCCTCCTCCACCCTCAAATCCTTAGCCCTCAGAAAGGGATGTGATATTAGGACTTGCGTCTCCATGTTTTTCCAGAAAGAGAGTCAGAGTGGAGTGTGGAAGATGCCAAGTATCACCTGTGCCTGAGTGTTTGGAGGTACGTAAGACTGAAGGATGAGCCCTGTTTTTTCTCACACTAGAAAAAATAAGATGTATGGTGGGGTTCTTTGGTCTGTGAGAGCAAAAGCTTGTGATGTTTCTGACAATTAATTAGAGATTATTTGAGGATGGTACAAACAAAAACTAGTGTGTCAAGGATTCAAATTGCACCCAATTGCTGTAATCGTCTATTTCTCCCCAATCCTGCTCCCTGACCCAGAACTCCTATTTGCCAGACAAATAAACTCCTGCTGAAATAAAAGTTCTTTCTAGGCAAGGGTCAAAGCAGATTAGGAATATTTTCACTAGATTTAGCTACATTTCCCAATCAATCATGGGTATTTCAGTTTCTCTCTGGTCCGAGTCTTGGTTATGGCAGTTATGTCTCCATGCGCTGAGCCGGGGTGCTGAGTGGAAGGTTCAAGGTCCAGAGCACGGGCCTGGGCTGGGCACAGTAGACGGGACCTCTCATTGGTAGAGGCGATATAGGGTGACATGCCACCGGCACCGTATTTCCCACTCAGACTGTTATTTCAAAAGCAGAATAAAGTGGGCATTAGGGCAAGTAGGGATTAGGTCATGGCTACACCAAGTTACAAAACCAGCATCTGGCTGGCATTAAGAGACGGCAGCGTCTCTTCCAGATACCAGACTCCCTCTGCCCTAGTTCTGTTCAAAGTCCAGAGACTCGGACTCTCCCTAAAGCCCAGAGCTTGAGATACGCTGGCTCACACATCATGACACTGTATTTGGGAAGAAATTCAGTTAGGACACTGGTGGAAAAGTCAAAAAGCAGTGAGATCTATCCACTGAACGTTAGCAGGGGGTAGCTTTGTGTGGAAGGAGTGGGGGGGTTATGCTCTCACAATTGCAGCTTTTCTCCTCTCTTGGCCATCACAGACAACAGAAATGGAATTATTGGACGTTTCCTCCTTGTGTGAAGGAAATCTAAGTAGACTCACTGCCTTCATCTCTAAGAGCCGTTTGTTTGGTTTGGTGGCTGTTGTTTACGTATAGACTGTTACGTTAGTAGCACCGACCCGCCCGTGTTTATGTATGAGTATCCAAGTTGTATCTCACACTCTCGTCAAAAAATTTATAGGGAAAAAATAAAAGAGGGTTTGGTTAAAGATCACTAGGCAATAATAAGACTGGTTGAGCACTGCACCTTTAAATGACTAGTTAAAGGTTTTAGGCTTGTCAGGATTGTCGGTCAGCTGGGTAGGCAACTTTTTTTCTTAATTGTGGTAAAATACACATAACATAAAATTTATCATTTTAATTATTTTTAAGCATACAGTTCAGTTCAGTAAGTACATTCACATGGCAATGCTTCCAACACCACCATCCATCTCCAGAACTTTCTCATCTCCAACTGAAGCTCCGGCCCCATTAAACTCGAGTTCCCCATCCCCCACCCCCACCCCATCCCTGGCCATCCCCACTCGACTCTCTGTCTCTCTGAATCCCACGACTCTAGGTCCCTCATAGAAGTGGAACCACACAGTGTCTTGTCCTTTTGTGACTGGTCTATTTTACTTCGCATAATGGCTTCAAGGTTCATCCGTGTTCGTCATTAGATTTGCAGGGCTTGTTTTCCATTGATTGGACTGTTTGTTTTTGTTTTCTTGCTGAGGACTCTGACTTGAAAACAGGATAACCATCTGAAAGTTTGTCTGGCCACGGGGCTTCCTTCTCACACCCTAAAATATACTTATCTTTGCCATATTGGACATTTTTCAGTGTTTTTTTTTTTTTTTTTTTTGCCTGCCTTGTCCACTACCTAATTGCTGTGTTAATGGTGCCCCCCCCTTTCAGCGTGGCTCCCACAGGGAGGTGGGAGGGTGTGCACCCCCAGCTCTCTCCTCTCTCCCCTCAGGCAAAGTCTCAGAGAACCCAGAGAAGCCCTTCCTTCCCTTGGTCATGGGAGGTGACTCCAGACCTGGAGGGCAGGCCATGCTTATCTTCCGAAGTACAGCTGGCTCTTAACACGTGCTTTTTGTTTATTGCTCTTTATAATTATTAAGTAGTACATTCACAAGGTTAAATATATACACAGTCGGAATGTGCCGTGAAAAAGAAATCTCCCTCCCACCCCTGCCAGGCTTCCTCGTTCCCCTTGCCAGCGGTCATCCACCGTCACCTTGTCTGTCTTTTCCAGAGATAATTCCATGTAAACAGGCACACGGGTGCCTCTTTTACACAAAAGATACCACCTTATACCCACTGATCTGTATCGTGCCTCACGGAAAAACACAGAAAAGTAAGAATATAATACATGAAGTTTCAGAGCTGATGAGAATGTTTCTTTTTTTTTCTTACATAAATGAAATAAAATGTCACAGACAAAATTGAAATATTCTATGACCATAAAAAAAAAACCTCTATGACCTTCATAGCCAATCCTGTTCCCTCCTCCCCACCCCTGGGGGTACACACTATCATGAATTTGTTATATCTTTTCGATAAGCTTGCGTATCTTCACAGGCATGCATATATATGTCTATGAATCATTTTGTGTAATTTTTCAATTTACGTAATAACCATGTGTGGAATTCATTCCCACTATAGACAGGCATTTAGGTTCTTTCAGACTTTTCCTCCCCAAATAACGATGCAGGAAGCTTTTTGTGCGTCTTTGTATACACATGCGCGGGAGGGCATGCTTAGGATAATTCTGTAGAGGTGAGTTCCCTGGAGCGAAGAATATGTGCATCTTTAACTTTGATAGATTGTTCCAAAGAAGTGGTACCAATTTTTACTCCCACTGACGATGCATGGAGCACCTGTTTCTCCACACCCTCTCTCACACAGAAATTTATCCAAAAATCATTCACCTTTAGTCATGTATTAGGCAAAAAATTATCTTATAATTTGAATTTACATTTTTTTCTGAAAATGAGGTTGATCACTTTTTCATGGTTTGAAAGCCATGTGTATTTCTTCTTTTTGGATTTTTTTAAAGATCTTTGCCCACTTTTCTTTTGAGTTAAATGGTCTTATTGACTTCCAAGTGCACTTTGCATGTACGAATGAAAATTAGCTCCTTCTCATGGTGTGCACTGCACAGATTTTCCCAGTTTACTGCTAATGTTCTGATTTACCTTATTATTTTTGCCCCATGGAAATTTTGTATGCGGTCAACTTTATCCATCTTTAGGAATGCTTTAAAGTGATGATATATTTATTGCTTTCTTTTCCTTCTCGTTCTCTCCTCCCTTCCCATTTTCTCCAAATACCAATATTAATCATACTCATATTCCTCGGTCTAGGGTGAGATCAACAACTAAAGTCACGCAGATTTAATCCAGGTGAACCCTGGAGCTTTGACATAAGCACAGAGGCTCCGGCTGGCTTTGACTCAACTCTGCCCTGGTGTATATTTTTAGGGTGTCCTAAATCAGTCCAAGGCACTGACACTTCTGGGACTTCTTACCATCTGACGGTGCCCAGCAGCCAAGCTGGTCTGCTTACACTGCCTCTGTCCTAGTCTGACCTCTGCCCTTGGAGGCGTTGCAGGAAGGCTGGCACATGGGAAGCTAAGATCATGGTGACCAATTGCTTCTTTTTTTTTCTTTTCAGTTCCTTAAAATACCCCTCCTTGGAGCCACGTTTCTTACTGTCAGAGAAAACAGGAATGAACTTTATGGTGTCCACTGGACTTGGACTGTTTGTCAGTGTGAAATCATGATTTCCAGCCCCTAGATAAAGCTATAGAGATAGATACAGATGCACAACTGCACAATTGCACAACTGTACAATCCACAATTGTCAATCTGCTTCTGTGTATTCTTCAAAGGTTTCACACACACACAGCCTTTTCATCTTCTTTGTTGAATCTTTCTCCCCTCCTTTATGAAGATGCGGGTGTGGCCAGCTATTTCCTGTGCTCTCCCACATTTCTTCTATCACAAATACAAACTGCTGCATGAAATAGCATTATTTAAGCACTGGGGGATTAAACAATAAGACTGAAGAAAAGAAACAAAATGGGGTGGGAGAATGGGGTAACTGGGCGATGGGCATTAAAGAGGGCACCTGACGGAATGAGCACTGGGTGTTGTGTGTAACTGATGAATCACTGACCTCTACCTCAGAAATACACTGTATGTAATAATACACTCTATGTTAATTCCTTGAATTTAAATAAAGTAAAATTAAATTAAAAAATAAATGAATAAGGGGCATCTGGGTGGCTCAGTCTGTTAAGCGTCTGCCTTCAGCTCAGGTCATGATCTCAGGGGTCCTGGGATGGAGCGCTGCATGGGTTCCCTGCTCAGCGGGGAGTCTGCTTCTCCCTCTCCCTCTGCTCCCCGCCCCTGCTTGTGCTCTCTCTCTCTCAAATAAATAAATGAAATCTTCAAATAAATAAATAAGTAAATAAATAAATAAATGTGAAAAACCCAAAAAACAAAAACCTAAAAAGCTCATTAGCTGTTCTGGACTCAGTGGTGCATCCCCTCAGCCTTTTTCTTTCCACTGCCCTTCTCAGGGGTTGACCTTCTGCACCTTCTACGGGCCCTTTGCATGGCTGCATCCTCCCTAGAAATATTTACCCCTAAGTTCTTTCCTTCTTTCTTCCCTCCCTCCCTTCCACAAATGTTTACTGAGCTTTTACATGTGTGGGTAGCACTTGCCCGGTGCAGGCAGTCTGGCAGCGAACGGGTGCTGTATCCCGGGACGCGGGTGCTGTATCCCGGGACGCGGGTGCTGCCTTCGGCAAGTGTACAACCATACAACATAATAATGAATCACTAAATAAACCAGTGCCTTCCTTCCAGAAGCTGACCCTCACTGGCTTGGGGACTATCAGCAGGTCCTCCCTGTAGCCTCAAGAAAAGAGCTGTCTCTCTCCCAGTGGAGGAGAGAGCGTTGCAGTGCTCTGATTCCCCTTGCTTCTAGCAGATTATTAAAAACGGAGATTTTGCGCTTTCACACACACTGGCTCACTGGCTCCTCACAGGAGCAGAGGGAAGACCTCCGGGTCTTCGTTTACAGACGAGAAGTGGGGGCGGCCCGAAGGACACAGCAGGTGGCGCGGCGCTGGTGCTGGGGCGGGGAAGAGCAGGAGCCCAGGCCAACTTCAAAGGCTGAGGGTCCAGCCCCTCGTTTGCCGCCTCACTTCCTTCCCCAGGAATCCAGACTCCTGTTCTGCTCTCCTAGACAAGACAGCAGGCTTGGGGGTGGTCCTGCTACCACAGAGGGTCCGTTATCTGTATGGCATTCATTGCTTGAGCCCTGCAATCCTCTTCTATATTTTGCTCGCTTAACTTCAGAAGGTCCTTCTGGTTCTTTTACATTCATCAGTAGGCTCATAGGCATGCGAACCTATGGGGCAACTGCCACATGCCAGGTCGTGGACCAGGCACAATAAGACACGGTCCCTACCCTTAGAGAGCTGGTGATTTAAGACGGGAAGCAGATATGCAGACAACTGCTCTGCGCGTGACGGGGGCATCTGGCGGGTGTACCAGCAGAACCACATGGGGAACTTCCTCGGACTGTCTCTCTCCACGGTCAAGGCTCTCGGGGAGGAAGAGGGACGTTATGAACAAGTTGGGAGGGAGAGGGGGAGAGAAGTGGCAGAACTTCATGACACTCCTAGTCTCTAAGTCAGGGCGGAGCAGGGTCAGCGAGCAGGACCCCGGGGCGTGGGGGGAGGCGAGACCCAAGAGGGCAGAGGGGGCGCAGCTGTGGAGCAGGGAGGTGGAGCCGCGTGGGTCTAAGGGCGAATTGGCCCAGTTTCGCGGTTTTCTTCAGCAAACTCCGCAGCAGGGGAAATGAACGCAGAGAAATTAGCGGTAGGTCAAGGTGGGGAGGAAACCATTCAAGGTCATGCCCAGGGAAGCGCATTGAATATATGAAAGCTACATGTATACAGATGCAAGAGACTCTTATCACCCTGCGGGGGTCAGGAATCAGATTGCTTAATGGCTCTAAGAAGGCTCTTTGCCCCAGTGGGAGAGAAAGTAAAGTGTGTTTCCTCCGTGGCGGGATGCCGGCTCACCCCTGCACCCCGTGCTGCTGAGCGCGGCTCTCAGCTAGGCAGCCCGCGCAAGATGGAAGCTGGGGGGATGGGGCGTGCAGGACTGGCCGTGGGAGCGCCCGGTCCCAGGAGGAGAAAACGAGAGCAGGGGAGGGCAGACACTTCAGGCAAGTGTCGTAATGAGAGCGCAGGGCAGGGTTGGAAGCCCTGAGGGTGTTGCAGGGGAGAGGCTGGGATGGGGGTTGGAAAGGGGATCTAGGCTTTGGAGCTGCCAAGTAATACAGAAACGAGGGAAGAAGTCCCACAGCTGTGGCCAGCTTGCTGTCAGAGACTGGCTAGGAAGAAGAGGTAACCCTGTGCCCCAATCCCACCGCCTTTGCAGAGGAGCCCCCAGGTGGGCAGAGGGGAAGGTCTGGCAGGAGGGTTTGCTGAGCAAGCTGTGTAACAGCCGAGTGTTTAG
Source organism: Ursus maritimus (assembly GCF_017311325.1). Taxonomy (NCBI): domain Eukaryota; kingdom Metazoa; phylum Chordata; class Mammalia; order Carnivora; family Ursidae; genus Ursus; species Ursus maritimus. The sequence continues at coordinate 2,173,229 of NW_024425119.1, forward strand.
GCAGCAACCCCTCCCCCCTCCAGACTACAGCGTGGGGACATTGGAGAAGCAAGAGCCTTTACCCCCAGAGAGTTTTCCAACTTTTCCAGAGAAGATATTGTCAGGGAAAATCCAGAATTCAGTTAAGGCAGGGAGTGAGAATGTTTTACAACGAGTAGTTTAAAGCTCTGTAAGATTTTCATGGAATCTTCTGGACACTTTCCCTAGAACCAGAGTTGACTTTTACATAAAGTGAATGAAGATTAAGCTTCAGGGCCTCTCTCTTGCTTTGTAAGGCTCTATTCATAATTTTGTATTCATAATTTTTTATTGCTCGCCCCTATGTATAGCCTTTAAGTTCCACAAAAGCTTAATCCACCTCTACCTAGAACTCTACAAATTGTGGGTTTGGAAGAAGTCTGGTTTCTATAAATAAGTACTGGGGATGTAATGCACAGTGTGATGACTGTGGTTAACATGCTCTAATGGTACATTTGAAAGTTGCTAGTAGTTTTGGAACGATGGTGAGATTTGGTGGGGTGAGGTCCTGAGCCAATGGCCAAGAAAGAATTCTTGAGACGTCTTTGGTGCAAAATGGTGGTTTTAGGGGCGCCTGGGTAGCTCAGTCGTTAAGCATCTGCCTTCGGCTCAGGGCGTGATCCCAGGGTCCTGGGATTGAGCCCCGCATCGGGTTCCCTGCTCCCTTGGGAGCTTCCTCCTCTCCCACTCCCCCTGCTTGTGTTCCCTCTCTCACTGGCTGTCTCTCTGTCAAATTAATAAATAAAATCTTTAACAACAATAACAAAAGATGGTGGTTTTATTAAAGCACGGGTGAAGAGGAAAATGACCCAGAGCAGGCACAGGTGAGCAGGCCCCAGAAGATGGAAAGTTACTAGCTCAGTTGGTAGAGCAAGAGATAACCAAAAGCCCCACTGGGAGCAGAAGATAACCAGCCATTTCTGCTTCTATAAATAGGCTTCCCACCACAAGCTCCCCGTCCGCCCAACCCGCTGTTACCGCCTAAAGCACCCCCCCTCCTCGGGTTTAAACCCACCTACCAACAGTCACCACAGCCCTTGGAACCTGAACCCCCTGCACTCCCCTATAAAAAGCTCTATAACTCCATTCTCTGGGGCCCAGGATTTCGAGTGTGAGTTCGTCTGGGTTTTCCTGCTTCTCTAAGTGTCGCTAGGTTTCTCGCTGGTCTGATTATTTTCCGCAACACGGGGACAGGGAACCGTGGGCAGAAAGAGCGGCTGCACACGGGTTGCGAGGAGTGGCTGATTATATACTTGGTAGTTGGGGTTGGTAAGCAAAAAGGGAGGTGTCCAAAAGCACTTTTTTTTTAAAGATTTTATTTATTTATTTGACAGAGATAGAGACAGCCAGCGAGAGAGGGAACACAAACAGGGGAAGTGGGAGAGGAAGAAGCAGACTCCCAGCGGAGGAGGGAGCCCGATTTAGGAATCCCAGGACCCTGGGATCATGCCCTGAGCCGAAGGCAGATGCTTAATGACAGAGCCACCTAGGCGCCCCCAAAAGCACTTTGATATGCTAAAGAAGACCCTCAGGATACTGGAGGACTTGCTATTATCAAGTTTAGGGTGTTTTTTCCTCTAGCGAAGCATTAACATTAAGATAGTTGGAAGTTTCCTGGAAGAATGTCACACCTATCCCACCGTGGTTTGCAGGGTGTCGGCTTGTGCTTTGTCCTCAGCTAGCCTTCTGCTGCCCTGAAAGGAAGGGTAGATTCTAAAAGTTTTCAGGAAAAAGAAAAAGCTTTTTTTTTTTTTTAAATCTATCTGAGATGGTGGGTGTCAACCAAACACTCTGGCAGTTATTATGCAATATATGTTAGCCAGGTCATTATGCCATACACCTTAAACTTGCACAGTACTTTTGTCAATGACATCTCAAAAACACTGAAATAGAAATAAATAAAACTCTCTCTATGCAATGCAAAAAACCCAAAAAAACAAAAACAAAACAAAACAAAACAAAAAAACCAACAACCACCAAAAAAACCAAAAACAACCTCAGTGTTCTGATTTCCAAATAATTTCTCTAGTCCCCTATTGTTAAAAGATAGGCAGGAAAGGGGCGCCTGACTGGCTCAGTTGTGAGTATGTGACTCTTGATCTTGGGGTCCCGCGTTCCAGGCCCATGCTGGGCGTAGAGACCACTTAAAAATAAAATCTAAAAAAAAAAAAGAAGATAAGCAGGAAAAATGAGAAATGTGCTACCTGGGAGTTCCTTCTTCTTGGCATCGTTGCCCTGGATCATACCCAAAGGTGTGTTACTATGTCCTCGGTGGAGGTCATAATCACCCCATATTCTGCAGCTCAGAGTAAAGGTTAGGTGACACGCTGTTAGGACCTGTGACTGTCACATGCAGCAGGGTGTGAGTGTCTGGGCAAGTTTGGACCCGTCGCCTCAGTTTGCTTCTGTGTCCCTAACAAACACTGGGAGCTGAGTTTCTAAGCACACCCTACTCTGTAGGGGTGACACCCTCCCCACCTCCCTCTCTTGAGAACTGTGACTGCTGACCAGCAATTGTTTGCACAGAATGTCCCCAACTCATAAATGGGCATTGTTCGCAGAAAGGGAATTTATAGGTCTATTGTTTAGAACTGGAAGGCATTTCCCCTGGAATAAACACGGCTATGTGTAATCTTTATTATTCAGGGCAGCCCAGAAGAACTCCATGGTGTGTCCCTGAAGTCCTCGCCTGGACAAAGGTAACAGAAACCCCACACTGTGTAAACATGTATCCTTCAGAAAATGCCTTCCGAATCCTAACGCGAGATCCTGGGAATCTTCTTCCCTCCCCACAGACCTTTTGGGGGGGCCAAGAGGGACTTCCCCAATTCTCAGCCCTCTGTGTGACTGCCCTGGCGTAGCGTGGAAGCCGGGAGAGGAGAGGGAGCTGTGAGCGGGGTGGCCAGACACAGAGGAAGGCAGAACCCCCTGCACTCCCCTATAAAAAGCTCTATAACTCCATTCTCTGGGGCCTCCATTCCCCATCCACATCTTCTGCAGGCCCCAGGGATAAGCCTGCTTCCGTTCTGCTTCTAGTCCAGGTTCCTTGGCCTTTTTGAAGTTTCCTAAGGTCTTTGTACCCCAGAAACAATGGCGACCAGACTGCAGCTCTAAAAAGTGGCTCCCTTTTAAAGAGGAGTGGAATTTTTCACTGAATTTCTAATTTTTACTTTTTTGAAGTTTTAATCTATAAATTTTTCCTTCTTTTTCAGTTAAGGACCCTCTCAGGAAAGACCATAGTTGATGCGGGAACGAATGGTGCATTTCCAGGTATACCAAAGACCAAATTAGGTCCAGGTTAGATTCCTTGCATTTGTAGTTGGCTTCAATTAAGAGATGACTCCCAAGATCTTACATGTCATAATCCTGCACTTTTTAAAAATCATGTTTTCTTCACTCTTGCCTTGATATAGACTCAACACATCCATACCATTATCTCACTCTTTCAAGGGATTATAAGGCGCCTGGGTGGCTCAGTCTGTTAACCGTCTGCCTTTGGCTCAGGTCATGATCCCAGGGTCCTCGGATCGAGCCCCGCATTGGGCTCCCTGCTCACCAGGAGTCTGCTTCTCCCTCTGCCTGCTGCCCCCCTGCTCCTGCTCTCCTCTCTCAAATGAATAAATTAAATATTTTTAAAAAGGATTATATTTTACGAAAGGCTTTCACATTCATTATCTTATTTGAGATTAAAGATATTATTATCCCTGTTTTATTGCTAGGGAAACTGCGAGAGATCCCTTAGCTGCTTGCTTGGGAAGCCAGGTCTCCCGCACCAAATTTGTGCCCTAGCTAATGTTTTTTATAGGTTGGTTAATTCCCCAAGCGAGGCAGGACTCACAGAGTCCTGTAGCTGAACTGAGTCTCTGGAGTAGGTCTGGTTTCCTCCCTGCCCCCAGACCCTACTAAATTCTCCCAAAACATCTAAATGCCTCTTCTTTTCTAAAATTTCTCTGGGGAATGAAATCTATAATCCTCAGTTACCCGTCCTGGTGACAAATAGCCTCTGTCTGGTTAGAAAGACATCCTTTATATCCACCTTGATTCTTTCTGTTACTAAAAAAAAAAGTTGCTTGGCCAAGAAAGTGTTTTTTACTACTTTGTTGGGAAAACACAATAGGGGGCTGGGAAAACACGGGACTGGCCTGCGATGATTGGGTCCATTCACGACCTTCAGCACAACTGAAGTAATAGCTAACACAAGAATGGGTTGTGTAGGTTGTCAATATTATTTCCTCATCCTCTGTGGCAGCTAAGCCTTACAAAGCCCCCGATGGGTGGGTAGAGCTGGCCAGGAGCTCACAGCTGGAAGCCTGATGTATTGTTCAGGCTTCTTACACCAATCCACCACAGAGCTGACTAGAATTCTCGTCTCTGGCCCTCGGACTAAAGCGTCAGGTCTCCGTGCCCATCAAAAAGTCATGTTGACTTTATAGGTTACCCAGGTTTTCATTGGAGTGAGTTCTTAATTTAGTGCCAAGCCCAAATTCAGGACTGCTGACAGCAGAAACAGAGATGCTCCCTGGGGACTCTGGTTAGAGAACATGAAGCCCCAGTGGGCTTCTGCCAGAGGGTCCTGGGGCAGAGCCAGCGGGTGTGTGCCATGATGCAGCTGCCGGCTTGGCCCTGCTCTGGCCTGCGTGGGAACCGGCAACGTTCAGAGGCTTCTCCTGAGCCTCTCTCTCTCTCTCTCTTTGTCGGGCGTGCCACAGGGTCCTGCACAGCCTGAGGGCCATGCGGCTTGATGCCCCTGTGTCTTGTGCCCCTCTCCAAAGCCAGAGGGAGCTGGCTGACTGCAGGAGAGATTAGAAATGGGTTCAGGAGGTTACACTCGCACGTCTTATTAGGTAGGAGGATTTGGGGACAGACTGCACTGTTCTTAGTCTCTTGGGAGATTCTTTTTTTTTTTTTTTTAAAGATTTTATTTATTTATTTAACAGAGATAGAGACAGCCAACGTGAGAGGGAACACAAGCAGGGGGAGTGGGAGAGGAAGAAGCAGGCTCATAGCGGAGGAGCCTGACGTGGGGCTCGATCCCATAACGCCGGGATCACGCCCTGAGCCGAAGGCAGACGCTTAACCGCTATGCCACCCAGGCGCCCCTCTTGGGAGATTCTAATCCAGGACGGTCTGCCGGTTCCTCTCCCAGTTCACTCTTGAGAGTGTAGACATTGATGATTTACACCAGATTCCCATCCTCAGACCTCTAACACCCTGAGGCCTTGGTCACACTTCTATCTAACCCACTATTCCTGCAAACAGCCGTCTCGCTGCACAGAACTCTTGGCGCAGTCAGACACAGTGACCTAGCAGCAAATCCCAAAACCTTGCTGCAGAACAAAGTCACCCAAGGTGTCTTTTTAAAACACAGGTTTTAAAAAGCCAGGCCCCTCCCCTCAGATTCACTTGGCAGCGTCTCTAGGTTTGGGGCCTGGGAGTCCGAGCCTTCAATTCAGCCCGACTGAGGGCTGGCAGTGAGGAACTAGTGTCTCGTGTGCCCCGGACCCCCTCCTCGGCAGCACCGCCGGAGGGGGAACAAAAGCGCTTATCTCACCTTTTCCGCACCCTGGCTAGATAGAGCGCGCCTCACACTGGACTCAAAGTAACCCGCCAGAGTCCAAGCTCTGCGCGATGTCCATTTCAAGCTTCCTGCCGTCCTGCTCTGACCCGGGCTCCTGTCTCTGAGCAGCTGGAGGATGGGGATCCCGAGAGCTCACTCCCCCACCCCTTGCTCTGAGCCCAGAAACCCTGGCCAGCCGCTCCCTCGGGCACCCTGGGAAGTGCGAGGGAGAGGAGCTCTGTGTTCTCACTTGGCATCAAAACACCCGCCTCCGCATCCTGCCCTCTGTCCCCGCAGCGCGACTGACCCCATGCCGGCTCCACGCCTTGACCGTCCGCTGTCCCAGCAGCACAGCCAAGTGCCAGGGCTACCCTGAGTTTGCGGAGGGGCCTTTCAACGGCTGAATGTGTCATGTAATTCAGAAGTATTTCAGGTTGTCTCCTTTCCTTGCAATAGGAATCCCTTCGTCGTGATGAGGAGTTAAGTCCTGGCGGGCAGACTAGACGGCTGGAGAGCGCTCTAGGAAAGGAAGCTCCGAAGCTCAGGTCACAGTTTTGTCTGTTCGCCAGCAGACGTTTTCAGAGCACTTGGGAATTATGAGGAGCGCTATTACTCAGAACTCCGACTCCTAATACCTGCGACAGGCCGTGGAAAGGGGGTTTCCCTTTGTGTAAACTCGGGGAAAGCAGTGCAGTAGAGTGACCACTCTCCGCTGCGAGCCTCTGGGGTCCCTTCCTGACGGCTGGCCAGATTTCCACCCTCCTGGTACAGAAAGGACTTTACTGCCAGGAGGCTTGGCTGCTTACTGACTGGGAAGGAAATCCCCGGAGAGAGACTTCACTGCTCCGAGGCTTTTGAGACACAAGGGAATCCCAAAAACGAAGGATCATGGGAAGGCCAGAACGCTGAGCTATCCGGGCCTGTGAGCTCAGGCGGTCTCCTCAGAAGGAAGAGATGCTGCTCTGGCCCCGGGGGATGAAGGCCAGGCCCCGGGTTTGACTCATCAACCCAGGGAATTGTGTGACTCCCTTTCCCACTCTTGCTCTCCCACCAGCCCAAGCCCACTGTTTCCTCTGTTCACAAATCCTGTAGGTCCGGGGAGGGGCAAGCCATGAGCAACCTGCCTCCTGCCCCTCAGAGCTCTCCCTGATAATTGAAACGAAGGGTATTTTTTCTTTTTAAGTGCACATTAAGGCTGGGACAATTGATCCTCTCCCTTTCAGCACTTGGGCCCTGACACCTGAAACCCACCCATCATTCATCTGTGCGGCCCATCCCTTTTCCACGTGGCGTCCATCTTCCATGCTGTGTCCTGACAGCTTGGTGCTTTCTCCAAGGGCCATAATGTGTTGCCTACCCTGAGAGTTTAGTTACATTGCCAGAACAAATTAAGATTTTCAGAGAAAAAAGAAGCCAGGGCACCTTGGCTGGCTCAGTTGGTAGAGCATACTACTTTTGATCTCAGAGTCAGGAGTTCAAGCCCCATGTTGGGTGTGGAACTTACTTAAAAAAAAAAAAAAAAAAAGGCCAACTCCTGTGTATAATGACCGCACCAAGAGGTAGCTCTGTGATTCATACTGCGAGCTGCCTAGCCGGCGGCATTGTCCTAAGCACGTAATTCCCCAGGTCCAGCACTACACAGTTTCCCGTTGGCTTCCACATGTATGTCGATATATTCTGGTCATTTTGTGCCTGATTTTCTGTCATCAGCCCTGGATGCCTTGCCCTTTTACTTTACTTTATTTTTCTTTTTAAGATTTTATTTTTAACTGATCTCTACATCCAGTGTGGGGCTCGCACTCACAGCCCCCGGCTGAGCCAGCCAGGCGCCCCTGTCCTGTTTGCTTAGAATCGAGATCACTAAGTTCCCTCCGCCATATGCCCCATCAAAAGAAATTTCCTCAGTCACTCTTCTCATTTAGAATTCATGGTGGCCAGATGGGGAAGATTACTGTACACACCTTGAGACTTAGAAGGAAATGGGCACCTCTTGTTTCAGGTGACTAGATGCTATAATTACCTAGAGATCCACTGAAGAACCAGAAAGAGCTCTGGGGTCAGCATCAATTATTAGCTCTGTGAGTCAAATGATGTTACTTAACCTCTCTGAGTCTTTGTTTTCCCATCTGCCACGTGTGGGTAATAATGCCTAGCCTACAGAGGTCCTGAGAGAATCACATATAATGTATGTAAAGCAGCTGGTATACAATAAGCACTCGATAATTGGTAGCTATAATTATTCCCCACCTCTATGATGATAACCTCCAGGCATGCAAACTATTTGGCTGCATGGAAACTAGTCAGGAGAAGGGAATAAACCACAGCTAAACACATGCCCCAGATGCAGCCACTTCCCTGGCCGGCACTCCGTTGTCATCGCTCACATTCAGTGGCCCGGCCCAGCAGGACTAGGCACTGTTCTCACGGTTTCCTTTTGCTCCCCCATCCCCACCATGGTTGCTTGACTTTTGTAATCTCATGGTTTCCTTGACTGCACTACCTTCCACTTTCCATCTTTAAAAAATAAGTAAAATGATACCTAACTCTTCCCAAATTCGTCCAAACAAAACCCCTAAAACTCAGCTTTGCTGCTGTTGAGATTCGGTTTCTGCCATCCGCACGAGGACCCCAAGTGTTGAGCGAAGGTGGGAGCCCCAGGACGCGTGGCTAGAACTGATAGAACAGCGACACCGTGTGGCCACCAGAGCTACAGCCCAGCCCAGCGCGGGGGCGGCCCGAGCCCGCAGTGTGCGCGCAGGAGGAGGAGCCCTTAGACCTGTTGGAACCCAAAACCAGGAAGGAAACACGGCACCTTGCAAGTGTGACAGGAACTGCTTCTGACCTTACAAATGTGTCCTCCCTGCCCACGGCTTAAGATCTGAAGGCTGGATGGCTCGTGCTCTTGGAACAAAAAGGACAAAAGCAGGCTAGCCATAGGGCATGTGTAAAGTTTCAAATGTTTGCTGTGTCACTCCTCTCAGGAGCTGTGGAAGATTTATAGAAAAACCCTGCAATCCTTGTCCCTCCCAGGTATTTCTTTTTGGCGTGTACTCAGATCTTGAAGAACTGGGAAAAGGATGAAGGAAGCAATTGACACTGTCGACTTCCCCCGTCAAAGGGAAGAGATCTCTAAATCATGAACAGGAATGACAGTATAAAATAGCAGTATAAAAAATTGCTACGTCTGTGGGATGGCATGTCAGCCAGGGCTTGTCACTGAGTCTAGTCTAGTCGTCTGCTTCCTGGCAACTCTACTCCCTCAACTCCATCGGACACATCAATGCGTATCCAGCTCATCCCGGAAGTGATTTAGGGAACAGGAGCCTTCCTCATCACACTGTTGGGCTCCTGTTTTTTCCTCTTTGAGAAGAGTTTCAGGACTTGTCCCATAATTATGCGTTTCCACAGATCAAAGACTTCATGAGCGTTCGCAGGTATTTCCATGCACAGCAGCAAGCTAGATTACATGTTGTCTAACCATCAGCAGGGAAGTTGATGAGGACGGAGCAGCTTCTCCTGTGTTGATGAATTCTTAAACCCTTGCACTTCATTGACTTGAACCCCCATAAGGTCATGGGATGGTAGAGGGAGCCCTGGCCCAGGAGCCCCTTGCCCGGGAATTTGGCACAAGGGTCAGAAGAGATTTGGAGTCACTTCCCATGACTGGAGTTGGAGCCTGTTAACTCGGATGCTGTTGGCGGCCACGTTTCCCACCGTGAGGAGCAGAGGAAGCTGGTCTGCAGTGGCACAGAAGGACGCAGGGGAGAAGGAAGAGGAGGGAGAGGGAGCCAGTGGTGTCTGCCTTCAGCTCCCAAAGACCATGGAGTCACTAAGACTCTTCTGAACCCTCCCTTGAAGCTGATTCAAGTTGATTTCTGTTGCTTACAACTTTGAGAGAACAAGCTACACAGTAGCCTCGGCAGTTAATCTTATCCCTCCATTTCCCCATCTGTTCAGTAAAAATCGTCATTCATTCATTCAGCAAATATTTATTGAATGCTTTCTCTGTGCTAGACACTCTTTAAGGTTCTAGGAGACATAGCTGGAAGCAAAAGAGATTTAAAAAAATCCTTTATGAAACTTATTTTCTACTCAAACAGTCTCTGGAAATAGTGAAAGTATTGAGTAGAAACTTATTTTCTACTCAAACAGTCTCTGGAAATAGAGAAAAGGATATAAGCTTCAAATCGAGTACCAGCGGAAGGGTTGGTTGACCCAACACACAGAACACAAGCCCCAAGTCTTAGAAAATTTACTGGAGGGACAGGGCCACTTAAAACAAAATCTCTTTCTTTTGGCTTTATAATAAAATTGGATTTAAAAAGGTTTACCCTGGGGCGCCTGGATGGCTCAGGCAGTTGGACCTCCAAATCTTGGTTTCTTTTTTTTTTCTTTTTTTGAAAGTGAAGATTTTTTTAAAAGATTTTATTTATTTATGATAGAGAACAAGAGAGAGACAGAGAGAGAGATTGAGAGAACGAGTGGGGCGAGGGGCAGAGGGAGAAGCAGGAGCCTGATGTGGGGCTGGATCCCAGGGCCCGGGGACCATGACCTGAGTCGAAGGCAGATGCTTAGCCGACTGAGCCACCCAGGCACCCTGACTCTTGGTTTCTGCTCAGATCTCAGGGTCACAGGATCGAGCCATCGAGCTGCCCCCATTGGGCTCCCTCCTCAGCCCGGGAGTCGGCTTCCCCTCTTTCTCTCCCTCTGCCCCTCCCCCTGCTTGTGCTCCCTCTCTTTCTCTAAGGTAGATAAATAAATCTTTACCAAAAAAAGTTCACCCTTTCTAGAGCGTCTTTTCTTTTACAGGCTCCTTCTGATGCTTGGCTGACAGGCCCTACACCGAGGCAAACTCTTGTCTTTACACATACTGTGGTTTCCTACCTGCTCGGGCTGTGGACAGCTTCTGTCTATTTTCAGTTATCATGGGGAGCAGTAGATAATACACATAAGTGACACATTAAATTCACAGATAATTTTAAAATCTAATTTTAGCCCCTCCTTTTCCCACTCAGTTATTTATCAAAACTACTTAGGAGGCCCAAATGAACTGATTTGGTTCTATCTTCTGTCGCTGCCTCTGGTAGAGTTGAAATTAACAGATTGAAGACCAAAAGGCAGAGAGCAGGGGGGAGAAAGCAAAGAATGTAGACAATCTACAGGATGAATGCCCAAACAATCTAGAAAATTAGCTGTGGGAGAGTTGCCTAATGTCTGACCCTCACATCTATGCAAAACCTTCCTTCTTACGGGCAAATTACCCACAAATCTTATGTAAAACCAGGAATTAAAGCATCCTTATTGTTTTGGTACCAATACAGTGCAGGGATTCCAGAATAATAAAGGACTACCAAGAATATTTCGGAAGCAAGAGTGGCTCAGGTGGCCCTATTCAGCTTCCCAACATTCCTTCCAGAGATAGGAAGCTTGTCATCACTAGCCAACCGGAAGGCAAGGACTTCCAGGAAAGACAGACCGTCCACATTCTGCAGCATCTTGGCCAGAAGTGGTGACAGGGATTTTTACTTTTTTCTACAGCTTCCTTGCCTCCAGTGCCTCCCCATCTCCCCTCCAAAACAGATGCGAAACATCCATTCCTGCGTGCGTGAGTGTGCACGAGCACGCATGCGCGCCCCCGCACACCCACCCACGGACACGCATGCACGCTGAAGTTCTCCCGAGATATATGTGGCCGGTGTCAGTGGGGTCTGGCTATGCGTCAGAGCCCGTTTTAAGATGGAAATGACTATTTTCTTCCACCTTCTCGGGATCGTGTGGCTCTCTGCCCAAGCAGTAGGTTTCTTTTTTGATAAACGACTGCAGCTGGGAGAGCTGTGTGTCGTGGAGCCATCTCAGCCACTGATGTCTCGCTAGCTCCTAGAACTCCAGTGGCTGACAGCTGAGGGGAGAGAGACAGCAAGCAGGGAGGAATAAACGTAGCATGTTTTGTTTCTCACCTCCAAGGATAGAGAGCAGCCGACCAGGAACTGAGTTCTCCAGATTAGGCTTTCGAATCCAAATTCTTGAGAGACTTTCATCAGAATGCCTTTATGAACGGAGGCCTGCCCTCACCTCAAGGCTAGCTGTGACTGCCGTCCTACCCTCCTGTCGACTTTTGAATGGAGGCAGTCAGACATACCTTTCTCCTAATTTTATCTTGAAGACAAGATGGATACATGCAAACAAATTGCAAAGCGAGTATTTCCTTACTACCTTTGTACTAGATCTGTAGGCTTCCCCTACCAGTCCTAGGCAGAGGAGGAAGGTAGAACATCCCAGGGCAAACCAGTTCTGCTCTGTGCCAGAATGTTCTCTCCCCTCAATAGAAAGGATCCCTGGGATAGCTAGGACTTCTTGGTCCAGGCGTTACATCCAGTGCAGTGATCCTTGTTAGACTACGTTAATCTAATACATTTCAGGTACTAGAAAAATCCTGCGGATCGTGGCCAGCTCATCCGGACCATAGGTCCAGCGAAGGCTCTGGACCACCAGCAGGGGAGCCGCTTAGGGCCTGGTTAAAGATTCAGACAGTTGCCCCAGCTCTACCCCAGACCAGCTGGATACAAATCTCTGATGCTGGAGGCCTAGGACTCTGCATTTTTACAGCACACTGAAGTTTGGGACCTGCTCAAGATTTGGAGGTCCTCATCTGGAAACCCAGGAGCAAGAGCTCTGACTGCTACATTCTGTCCCTGCTCTAACAGCGTGTGGTTTCTGAGCAGAAGCTCACTTTCTTAGGTTGGTCTTCAGATTTCCCAGCCACATTCCGACAGCATTACTGGTCATGCACAGACAACTGCCGGTTTACCAGGGCTTAACACACATGTAATTACAACTTCCTCCCAGTCTATTTGGACAATTCAGTCTTTCCTAACCTTGGGGGTCAGTGGCTGCAACAATTGCATTGGCATTTGAACACATGACTTGCTCCCTAGGTCAGGAAGAAAATATTTAATGTTTACTCAATCCCCTTGCCATAACTCTGCAGGAAGACCTCAAAAGAATTCAGGGGTGATGCATCTCCTTTCGCGAACATGAAAGTCACTTTCTGTGGACTAACCACCCACAGCTAATTTCCTGAAGTTTCTAAAGATGAACTGGATTTCGGCTCTTAAACCCTTGGAGCACCTGACATAAGGTAACCCTCCAGGAGTTATGACGGTGATGTAGGGAAGAGCAATAGTGCCCCCAGGGTCCCAAACCCTTATTATCATGGTTGATCTGCGTGACCAAGTTCGTTTGGCTGAATGCCAACTAAGCCAAGGACATGGTTTGTCTCTTTTGTAGGCTGGTCGACTTCAGTCACTTTCTCTCATGGACTATTCATCTTGAAAATGTCAACCAAAGGAATCTGAGTAATAGCGTGAGGGATAGGGTGAAATAGCCCTACGTCTGATGTTCTTTGATGACAAGTCAGGGGGTTCTGCTTTAGGCCCTAAGGACACAAGTCGTATACCTGGCCATGATTCCAATTCAGACACATTCTCTTTTAGATTGTTTTGCAATATAATTTGCTCATTATAACCCAAGTGGACTCCTTAATTCCACTACTTCCCCAGAAGTAACCTTTTCTAGAATAAAACCGGTGTCTTTATGGGGTGACTCACTGGGTCATGTGCAGGCTGGTCACTCCAGTGCACCTGGATCAATGTGTCCTAGGAACTACTTCCTCCCTTTCTAGAAAAGAACATCTCCCTTCGTGGATCCTCCATGAGCTCTGCCCTCCTCTCTCTCCTGGCTCCAGATTCTGGAGTCTGAGACTGGACATGGCAACACAGAGAAGCCTGCAGAGAGTGTCCCCACCACCTGTGCTTTACCAAGGACCCAGTGGACAAACCAGGGGTGACCAGGCGGGCTGTAGGGTGGGAGAAGAAGGAGAGGTCGCCATGAGGTTTGGACTGAAATCTCTGAATTCCTTTGTTTGTAATAGTAATGGTAATAGCTAACATTTACGAGTATTTAACTTTGTGCTGGCCCTTGGGGAGAGTGCTTAAATGCTTTACCTTATTTAATTCTCATAATATTCTGTCTCTGTCTTCAACCACCAGACTAGAGGCCTGAAAAGTTTCCATTTCCTTACCCTCCTCCACACGTGCGCCAGGTAGCAGGGTTCTAAGGATCAGATCAAAAAGAAAAGGAGACTCATGAAAGATAATCGTGTGTCCAAAGAAGGAAAGGGAGAGACACTCCAGGGAAGGGTATTTAATGTCAGAGAGAAACTGTACATCTGAGGCAGAGATGAAAAGAGCGCGCCAGGCCAGCCGAGCCTGACCTGGCTGCACATCCCGTCGCTCGGGGCACACACCCCCCCCCCACCCCGTAGTGGAGGAAGTGACAGCAGCAGCATCCTGTTTCCTCTCCCTGTGGGAGCACAGTGCAACGTTCGCTCGGTCCAGTTACGCTCCTGGCTCTCTGCGGCTCAGGCACAACCATTCAGCTCATCTCTCTCCTAACATGTCGGGCCAATTGACCCCCATTCCCCTTGGTGCAGGGAACCGGGGGCAGGACCTAGTGAACTGTGGAGGGAGAGTAATTCTCGCTGGACAGACAGGCCTGGGAGTCTGTGGAGGCGCAGGTCCCTTTGTGGTCACCTGTCAGAGATGACATCGGACCTCTGCTCATTCCTGTAACTGTGGATTCTGCCAGGGTGCACATGAGTGAAAGGGTAAGAAAGCACCGGGCCTCTTCCGGAACCAATCAGTATTCTGGACAAGATCCCGAATACGGGATGGTGTAAGCTGAGTTCCTGCCACCTTGCACAGGGCCTCCTGGCCTAATGACAGGGTCCGGGGCAGTCATCCAGCCGCTACACTCCAGACTTCCAGACAGAATCATCTTCTCCACCTAACCGCCACTTGTCTCCTCAAGGCCACGGTGGATAGACAGTGAATAGCCCCAAGCCCCTCCATCCTGAGGGTCCCCGCCAGAGGGAGGGCGGGAAAGCCCCTGGTCCCTCACCCGCGGGGAGCAGAGAACCAGGACAGCGCAATCCTCCAAGATCTCCAGCGTCTCTTAAATAAGCTTTTCCTTTCCATTTTCTTCTTTTAATTATTTACCATCCATCCCTTTATTTATACAAATATAAAATAGATTTATATAGATTTATATAATATAAACTTTGTGAGGCGGAGCGGAGAGCAGGCCAGACGAGCGTACCCCCGGCTATTTACAGACGTACTGGTCGACGATCTCCGTGCACTTCTTGCACTTGACGTAGCAGCACCAGTGGAATTTGCAGTGGCAGCGCTCCACCTGCACGCTCTTGAACTGGTCGTAGCCGCGGCCGCAGCACATGAGCTCGCAGCCGTCCATGCCCTCCGACGTCTTGTTGCACAGGCGGCCCTGCGTGCCCAGCGAGCCGGTGGTCTCGTTGCGCAGGCAGTAGTCCGGGCTGGGGTCCACGTAGACCAGGTCCTCCGGGGTGGGCTGGTTGAAGCGGCTGTTGACCAGCTCCAGCTTGCCCTTGCGGGTGATGCGCATGGCGGCCGCGCTGTCGTACTTCTCCTTCAGCTGGTCCCCCACCTTGCGGAACTCGGCCAGCTGCAGCCAGCACGTCTTGAGGCTGCAGGACCCCGAGACGCCGTGGCATTTGCAGGCCACGTCCGCCATCTTGTACACCGCCTGAGGGGAGGAGAGAGAGGGCGATCAGAGGGAGCGCCCCGCGGGGCCGTCAGGAGGGAGGCTGGGGGCGCCAGAGGCCAAACACGGAAGAGGGCTAAGGGGGGGGAGTCGTTTTTCAAAGGTACAGAAGGATCTTTCCAGGAAGCTCAGTTACCCACATTGAAAGCAGATAAAAGGAGCACCACATAGAAAAACACTGGGAAGGGGCGCCTGGGTGGCTCAGTCAGTTAAGGGTCACCTTTGGCTCAGGTCATGATGCCAGAGTCTTGGGATCGAGTCCCACATCCCTCAGAGCGGGGAACCTGTTTCTCCCTCTGCCTGCTGCTCCCCCTGCTTGTGTGCTTGCTCTCTCTCTAAATAAATAAATAAAATCTTAAAAACAAAAAGAAAGAAAAAAAAAGGAAAAACACTGGGGACTCAATGTGCATATCTGATCGGCTCCAAGGACGATGGCATTTGGTGCCCTTGCCCTTCCTACTTTGTCCGTTTCTTATTACTTGAAACTTGTTATGATAACCCATGTCATCTTTACAATCAGGAAAAAAGAGGCTATTTCTATCTTGACCAAAGTCTCAAACAAATACCAACAAACCATGTCCAGCTTTTGCATGAGATGGAGTACAGCTGGAAAACAAAAAAGAAAACAAAACAAAAAACCCAATCATATTACCAGCGTGCGACAGAAACTGCTGGCATAGCCCTGGTTTGCCAAAAGCTCTCCATGACTCCACCAAATCCCCTAAGAACTAAACAGCCCCCTTTTCTGTGTTAACATTTGGTCATTAAGTTCACGGAGTCATAGGGGCCTCACCACAAACCACACGGTACTTGCGAACAAGACCATTTTCTTGCACCCCAGACACCCCTGGAGTGGCGGAGTGGGGAGGAAGAGGGTGGGGCCCTGGGCAGGCAAGAGCGGGTCGCTGGGCCCACCGACAGGGGTGATTCATCTGAAAACAAATCCATCCCGAAGCCACTGAACCACAATGTGCAGTGGGTCTGAACTTGGGTTATCCCAAATCAAAATTTTAAAAAGCAAGAGTCGATCAGAATGCTGCTTACAAAGTGCTTTTCAATGAAAGCATCCTGATGCATTGTGTCCAACGGCCCTGGCAGCCAGCCCAGGCGTACAGATGGCAAGATAAAAATGCAAGCCCGCTGCAGAACGTTTTCTTATGCCACAGCCATTGTCACCGACTGAGTCGGGACTCATTTTTCAAGGGTTTCTCTCAGATTTCTTTTCAAGAGTCCCCAGATTGTGTCTTTATTCAGTGCCATGCCGACACCACTGCAGGTGCAAGAAATAGCTTCACCATCATCAGCTCGTATTACTATTGTCAAAACTCTCCCTGGTTTTTTTTATTTTTTATTTTTTCCTGGTGTGGACTTATCCCTACTATTCTGTGGTGGAGAAATTGAAGCTCTAGAGAGGCTCAGTAATCTCTTCAGGGCCACCCAGAAGGGAGTCAGAATGACTAGCACTTTTGCACTCCAATCTTGGGGCTTAAAAACGGCTTAGTGTAGAGAAGGAAGAAGGCTCCTCCCCAAGGTTAAAGGCACCAGCACTGGGCTGGCAGCTCCAGGCCCAGGGCATAAAGGAACCAACACCCCATTCCAACAGGCACTTCAAAGACGGGGTCTGCAATTACCCTCTTCTGGCACAAATCCCCCCGTCTGAGCTGGGGCCTGACATTCCTCTGGAAATGGTCCTTGGTTTGGAGAGGGAGGCCAGGCATCTGGCGCTGCTGGAAGCAGGAAACATTAAGGGTCTAAAACTGTGTACCCTGCCACTAAGTGACCAAGGGGACAGGATAAGCATCTCTCCTGGGAGCCAACACTTAGGGAGATTTGAGGAAGGAGAGCTGAAGAAGACTGCACAGAGTAAGAACAAATGCGAGAGGAAAGTGTGTCACGGATCTTTACTATGGAGACATTCATTCCACCCCTCCTCTATGAAGAAAGACGCCGTAATAGTTGTATTCTTAACTATTTTACTATTGATGATATATAGAAGCTCTTCTGACAGGAGAAGGAGAAAAAAAAAATCTCAATTTTAGCCTTCCCTGCTAACTGGAAAAGCAATAAAAGCTGATTTTTAAAACATTTTCTTAGTTCTACATCTTGCCTCCTGGCAAAGCCCTAAGTCCCTCTTCTGCACCGTCTAACGGTGTGACTGAGCTTGGTAACTGATAGGAATGTCAGGAGGATTAAGCAGCTTTTATCTAGAAAATACTTAAGCCCTTGAGTGACAAGGCAGTATCAACCCACCTCTCTGGCCATCAATGTCTAAAATGGGGTTGCTAGAGACTCGCAAAGGCCAAGAGAAATTTCCTGCAAAGTATGCCCCAGATTTACTCTGTGGCCAAGATGTCAGGTCCTAGATATTCTATTAAAAAAAAATCGGTTGGGGCGCCTGGCTGGCTCAGACGGTGAAGCGTGCAACTCTTGAGCTCAGGGTTGGGCGTCTGAGCCTCATGCTGGGTGTAGAGATGACTTAAAAATAAAGTCTTGAACTGGTTGTAAAATACAAATCCAGGGAATTTTCAATTCCTGCCACCATTTTAGTCTTTCTCAAGGAATTTTTTTGTGTAGGTGTGAAGAGGTGGGAGGTGAATACCTTTGGCCTCAGATGGTGATTGATGGTGGAGGCCTGCTCCTTGGAGAGGGGGTAAAAAATAGAGAGGGACAGGAATTCCCAACCTGGCGCAGACAGAAGCAGAGGGAGAGATAAAGGCTGTGGAAGAGGCGTGGAGACTGGGGGAAGGGGGCCCAAAGGCAGGGAGACAGACAGAGGAAGACAAGGAAGGTGTGTAAGTGAGAAACAAGGCAGATGGAAGGAAGGTTGGCCAAGATAAGAGCCAGAACAAACAAACAAACAATTAAGGGCAATAAAATGAGGAGCCAGAAGAAGTGGGGTCAAGACTGTGACCGAAAGGGAGCCCAGATTAGGAGGAATGCCTAGTCACCTCAGCGTCTGCCGCAATGCCCCAAGGATAGCTCAGAGCAGAGACAGGAAACAGCCTTCCATGAATTTGACCTCTTCCTATGGGAACTTTGCTCTGATTCGCATGCGCCCACCCACCCGCGTAAAGGACAGCGAGAGTGTTGCAAAGAGCTATAGACGAAATCCCTGTGCTCAGGAAGCTCCAGCCAGTGGGAGGAGGAGACGTAGGCCAGACCTCAAAAGGTAGCAAAGAACCTACCGCAGTTCAGATGCACAGAAACCACCAATGATGGGGATGAGGGAGATCTTAAGGAATAGGTAGTATTTGAACTGGGATCTTAAAAAATGGATAGAATTTGGGCATTTGGGAGATAAAGTGAAGGTCTTAACCTTTTTTTTTTTTTTTTAACCAGTCTCTCATGGTTAGATCCCCAAAGACTGGCAAGCAGACTACCAAGCAGAGCGGAAGGAGGACGTCCTAGGGGACAGAGGTGGCCCCCAGATGCCCACAGCATGGAAGGTCATCCAAGGCAGCGCTGTTCTCTGTGGCCTGGTTTGAACCAGAGCAACGACCAGAACTCCCAACACTGCCACCGATTAACAGCGCCCCTCACACCCACACCTAGCCTCTGCATAGCAGTTCTGAAAGGAAGACACTGGGCAAATCCATCTCTAATCCCAACGTGACGTCGCACGCTAGACGAGACTAACTTTACACCAGCCTACCCTGTTCCACCGAGCCGACATCACAGACCCCGGTTCATAGAAAAGCCATTTCAGTTCCATTGATTTGATACATGCTCCTGTGAACATGAGTCAATCTTTTAAATTGGTAAATACTTTAGAAATATATCCATATCCTGTTACTGAATCACCAAGGAACCGACATTAACTTTCTGAATTGATTTCAAGAAACTGCTAGCCCCATTGTTTCATTGGTTCATCTTTGGTCTCATGACAGTATCTTGCTTGGGCCCCTGAGCCAGCTGCCTCGACACAGACCCGGATGCAGAAAACACACCCAGAAAGAAGTCTGTGGGTCCCCCCCCCCCGGCCCTGTGCCTGGAGCCACTCCTCCCACCCAGCACTCAGACCTCATGCTTCTCTATAAGGGGGACCCTGATGCACCCCCACACTCCCCTCCACACGTGATAACCCAGAACCAGCAGCAAGCAGAGCTTCTGCCTGAGCGAGCCCTCCGTTTCCCGAGGCAGAGGCCGACCATGTCAGGAGCAGCAAAGGGAAGTGGAGACGGAGCCTGTGCTCCGAGGTGAGGTCCCCACGAGCCAGGTGCAGTCAGAGAAGGCACGCGCCCTCCGCCACACCATCAAGGAAGCCTAGAGCCGTTGGCCAGGTATGCTCTGCGCGTGCAGTAAACCACTCTCACCTCAAAACCCACATTTGAGTGTCTACTGAAACTCAACAGTCACAAACAGTCACATCTCACATGAGATTGGTGAGACAGCCTTCAAAAGACGGTTCTCTCTCCCACTCGGCTCCTGCATGGCGCTCTGGGTGTAGAAGTGTGTCTGCCACTTGCACCGACACGCACTTGTGGATCGGGCCTCTGGATGTGCATGACAGCAGCTCCTAAAAGTCACCTGCACCTCTCACAAATCATAAGCCCTACGCTAGGTCATAATCCCAGGGTCTTGGGATCGAGCCCCACCTTGGGCTCCCAGCTCGTCAGGGAGCCTGCTTCTCCCTCTCCCTCTGCTTGTGCTCCCTGTCAAATAAATAAATAAAAGCTTAAAAAAAAAAAAAAAAAGAACTCTACTTCGAGCGTCTGGAATCCTGATGACAGGGCTGCGCTAAGTGTTCTAGGGACAGCTGTCCTATCCCTATAAACAAGGTTTATAAAAATGACAATCGCACGTGCCCAGTTGGGGAATGGAGCCTCGTGAAATGGATCAGGTTGCCACCGCGAACATCTAGGTCGGCCCCTGTAGGTAAGAATCCCCGTGGTCAGGACGACCCCCTTCCTCGCGGCCCGGCCGCGGCCCAGGAACGGCTGGGTAGCCCACGCCGCGCGTGCGGAGGTCCGTGCGCGGAGGTGCGGGAGCTCCAGCTTACCCTCCGCCCCGCCTCGTTGTTCTGCAGGTTCATGAGCACTCGGCCCTGCTCCTCCGACCCCTTGGCAAAGTTCTTCTCCCGCTCGCGGGCATCCACGAACTCCTTAGCAAAGCGGTAGCCGTACTCCACGTTGTCCCCGCAGCCGCCCCACAGCCAGTCCCGGGGAAGGTCCTTGGGCCGCGCCGTCCGGCTGCAGCCGCACGTGGACAGCTCCCCCTCCCGGCAAGCCCGGCTGATGGCGTTCACCACCCCCGCGGCGCTCACCGCGTAGGTGAAGGCGGTCTCCCGGCTCCCTGCAAGAGAAGGCGGGAGAGGGGGTGAGGGATGCCAGCTCCCGATGGGGGCCCTTTCCTTCCGTCGGCCTCTCCCGGACCCAGCACCACCGCCTGGCCTGTAACGCTCCCAGGAGGGGAAACGACGACGTCAGGAGGAGCACCCTCCACTTCCCTGGCTCTAACGGTTAGAAGCGTCTCTTGATAATGAGCAGAAATTTGCTTCCTCTACCCAGTGAACACACAGACTAGAATGCATCCCTCTAGCCCTGGCCCACACCGACATCCACCCCAGGGAAGGGCACATGGCCAGTAGATGCTGAGGAGGCAGATCTAAATGGAGGGGAGAGCGGGCATTAAGCAGTTTATGGGACATGTGGGACGAACAGAACGAGCGGGAGTAGAAATCATGGGACCGACAGGACTCTGTATCCTAGCAAAACCCTCTCCCTCACCGCTGCCAATTTCTCACCACTCGATGGGCCACACATCTGTCTTTTTTATTGTTGCCATTATCTAAGCTAGACAGTGGCAGAGACTAGGAGGAGAAGTGAGCCGGAATTACAATATCCAGAATCATCCACGCTGTTTCCCTCTGTCTTCCACAGGATCCACGCTGCCTCCCAGCTTGAGAGCACCAGGGAACCACATCTCCAGGACACTCAGCATGGTCTCTCCGAATGTCCAGGTCACTTCCAGTAGACACTCTGAACTGTGTTCCTCTCTATTGCTGTAGTGAACCACTGAAAAACTCCTATTATGCACGTTCCACTTCCATAAAAATGTTTATAAAAAATAATACTCAGCCACCAGGGAAATGCAAATCACCCTGAGGGGACGCCGGGGTGGCTCAGTCAGTTAAGCGGCTGCCTTCAGCTCAGGTCATGATTCCAGGGTCCTGGGATGGAGCCACACATCAGGCTCTCTGCCTGGCAGGGAGTCTGCTTCTCCCTCTACCCCTCCTCCCTGCTTGTGCTCTCTCTCGCTCTCTCACGCTTGCTCTCTCTCTCTCAAATAAATAAATAAAATCTTTGGGGGGGGGGAAAGAAGCAGACATCCCCTAATCCTGTCTTGGCAGGTGGAGACGGACGCAGTCTACAATCCTCAATAGGTCTAGAGTGATTTCCCACTCTGTCCTCCTTCGTGATTGTCTAGCCAGGACACAGTCAAGCTTGCAACCAGACCAGACTGGGCAAGTCAGTTTTTCTCAAGGAACCAGGGGTCAGCTTCTGGTCAGATGTGGACTAGGAGCAGGACCAGAAAAACCCAGATGAGGCGGGAAGTCACACCCATGAT
>NW_024425119.1:2195016-2205129 GCF_017311325.1 Ursus maritimus
GCAGGACTGACATCTTAGTCAGTGCTGACCCACTGCCAGAGACCAGGGCTCTATCTAATCAAGGGCAGTCAGACTGGGAGAATGAGCAAGCAGGATGCCAGGGTGACCAACAGGCTTGCAGGGAGGAGGGCCTCTTGCCCTCTGCGAGGGAGTCATGCCTGAGAGGTCTTCCTGAGAAGTCTCAGACCCCTGACCCCTGACCTGGGATAGGGAGGAGCCCGTATCTGCGTCCCACCCACTGTGACTCTTCCTTTTTGGCATTCCTCAGGGAAGCGGGGCGGGGTTTTCAAGGCAACCCAGCCCATCATCTTTTAATGACTTTAATCACCAGAACGTTCCTTCTCACAGTAAGTTGAAAAATGCCTCCCAGTAACTTCCACGCTGGTCGGCTGTCTAACCCCTTCCCATTTGACAGCCTTTCAGCATTTGAAAACAACTGACAGGCCTTTTATGTTTCGTCTTTTCCAGCCTCCGTATGTCTGATTTTCCTCCTCAGTTCTTTAGCAAACATGCTTCTCAGAACTGCCTTTCAAAATAACGTGCCTGCGTCTGAGCATAATGCTGCAGACACTATACGCTTTGACAGTCCTGGCCTATCGTAATGGGTTCGGATCCCAAGCTGTCCTCAGGAGGGTTAGCTCTTCCTCCAAAAGCTCTGCTGTGTTTGGTTGGGGGCACCGAGGGTTAGGCACAGAGGGTGGGCAGCTCTGCTTTCCTGGAGAGCAACTGGGTCCTCTGGTAAGTACAGACTCCGGGTGCTACTCTCAGCCAGCAAAACATAACAAAGGGCTTCAGAATGCACAAGCAAGGTGGGAGGTCATGAAGTCATTCACTGCACACATTTAGCAAGTGCTTTCCTTCCCTACATGTGAAACAACTCAGAGTGGAAACTCAAACCATCTCAAGGATAAAGGCTAATAAACCCACAGTCATGGAGCTGCTAGAGAGACCTAGCATCTTCCCCCTCCAAGGAGACAGCAGGACAGGAGCCTGCCCTCTCTCTGTTCCACAGAAGTTCCACCCAACTACGAGGAAGGTGCCCCCATGCGCCCCTGACCAAGGCTGGGCGAAGGGCCACTGCCTCCTTCCAAGCTGCTCTGCTGCCCTCTGGTGGTGGACTCTTGCAGCAGCTTCAAAGAAGGCAGGACTTTCCTCGAAGTCAGGTATAGACAAGAGAGCTGAGAGCGAGGATTCCCCAGGAGCCACTCTGGGCCCCAGGGTATGAATGGAGGACAGCTTCCCAGGTAGCATAAGTCTTCAGGGAAGCTACAAAAAGAAACTGTGAAAATAAGGCAAGCAGAGGGTTCCGTTCTTAACAGAATAGGGTCCAGAGAGGATGGGAGGGTGGGCTTGCTCAAGTCATTCCCCCAAGCCAGTGGCATTTCCATTCCTGCTAATTCCTTCCTTTCCTCAAGTAAAGCTCACTTTTTGTCCCTCATTCAAACAAAATTACACACGAAAAGAATCTAGCCCACATCAGGCACGCATTAGGTCCCAAAGGGACATTAGTTCCCTGAAAGTGATTTGTGGATGCCTCTCTCTACACCTGGGGTCCTCCTGTTCTTCTCACCCAGAACCCAGCACAGGGAGTGCTGCTAAGACTTTACCAGATACTAAGTGTATTTGAGAAGAATCAATAAATTATGAACGATGCCCACTTAACTCCAAGTCCATTCTTTTAGGGAAGCTGCCCAATAAGACTGTGGCAGGAACACTCCTTGTCTAGACCTTGAGTTGATCCTAAAGGAAGGACGAGGGCAGCAAGATTCAAAGCATACTTTCCCCTGGTCCTCACTTGTCAATATGGGTAGGGGAAAGAGGTCAGGAGGTAAGGGGCCTTCCTCATACCCTGCTTGCTGCTAAAATCGTTCTCCAGGAAAAACTCGGCCGCAGGTAACTCCCAAATGCCTTCCATCCTTGGAGGGAAATACTTTTGGAGAATGGGAGACAGGAGAATACAGTGCTCTAACACCTTCCTTCTATGGCCCTGGGGGTCAGACCCAGTAGAATAGGGCCGGATTTCTCAATTTCTTGCCAGGGAGGGGAGGATTGCATTTCAAAAGGACCTAAAACAATTAGACCCCAGATCACACCTCCATCTAAGCAATAGTGCAGCCAGAGAGTCCGAGAGCAGGGGATAGGGGAAGGGACAGGAATCCAGGAAGAGGTGGCCTCTCATCTTTCTTATGGGTCTTTCCCCTTCCCCCACATTCACACACATCCCTTTGGAATGAAAAAGCCAGGACTGGATCTGGGTCAGGTGAGTGACAGCTATCACCAATTTGGCCCAAAGTTTCTACCTCTCTCTCTCTCTCTCAAGGTCCAAGCGGCAGAAGCAAAAGTCATCTAGACTTTCAGGGACGCGATTTTCGGTTTTCTACCCAATGCTGTCAAACCCCCTCCCCTCCACCCCGCCCCGTGCTGAGACAAAGGGCGGTGGCGGTGGGCATGTCCATGAATCCACTCAGACCCAGCTCCGAAGTTCGGCCACCTTCCCGGCCACCTTCCCGGAGGGAGTCGCCCGCTGACTGCCCTCAGAAGGGGTGAAGCTGGGAGCGGAGGGTATGGCGAGCGCTAGCTGGGTGGCGCAGGCGTCTGAGAGTCTGCTCCTTGTGTGCATCTCCCCCTCCCCTTGCACACCGCTCCAAGCCTCGGAGAGCCCACCTAGACACGCACGAGGGCTCTCCGTGCCAGGCCTGGGAGTGGGGCCGGCTGCTCTAGCCGGCCATGCATCGGTGGGCTCTTACCTATCTGCATGACTCTCCCGAAGACAGACGCGTTGTCCACCGTGCTACAGTTCCACCGCCGCTGCCGGAACTGGTACTGGCACTCCTTGATGCCTGTCTTGGCTCCCTCCCCAATGTAGGCCATGTGCTCCTGGTACAGTTGGCACAGCTTCCTCTGGCCAGGGGAGAGCCCAGGAAGCTGGCTGCACACGGGCTGGGCACCGATGATAAACATCTCAGGTCTCTGCACCGGGTTCATAGCTAATGACCTACAGCGGAGATCCAGAAAGGGGACAAAAGGCCACGGGGTGAGCCTATGCTGTGTGCAGCATGAAGTCATTCATTCACCAGTTAGCAAGTGCTTTCCTTTCGGTGTGCAAGGCACCGTGCTAAGGGTTTGAAAAGGAAAATTCCTAAAACAGAGGTCCTGCCTTCAAAGGGCATTGTAGGGAAACCGAGGCACGGATGCAGATGACACAGGCAATGTCAAGGGCCAAAGCCAGACTTGAGCTTCTGGGTCCACAGTGATCAGGCAGAGAAAGAGCGCTTACGGACAGAGAAAAGATTCTGTGAGGCAATGGCCAGGCTGCGAAGCGGGTCTGAAAGAATGGGAGGCAGCCAGAGGAGGGGGACAGAGAGGGCAGGGGACATTCATTCCAGGCGGAGGACAGAAACAGCCAAACCTCAACGGGAGAGAGCATGACTTATTCAGGGAGTACGGGTGGTTCATTTGCTTTAGCCCGAGCGCAGGGTGTGTGATGGAAAGCAATAAATTCCTTCAAGGAGGCTGCCCTTATGCCTTGCAAACAGAAGCCAATTCACATACGTCACAGCACAGTCTAAATGTTCTCATCTCCGTATCCCACCCACAAATCCCCCAACCCGCTCTGTCCGTTCAGGGCTCTGGCTTTGGCTCATCCTCTACCAGATACAGTGAAGTGTTCAGTTAGACGAGAAGACTGTAGATGCACCGTCTGGCTGAGTACAAATGTGAGCGGGGCCAGACCGGGCAAGATACGTGGGCAGGGCCAGCCATTTCCAGGTTGACTTGGCCATGACAATAGTCTTAAAAACACAAAAGAAAGCCACACAACGGTTCTGCAGATGGAGATCTCAACCTCTCATCTGGTCATCAGACATACAGAAAAGGAATTCTACTTTCCTAGCCCCCACCAGAAAAAAAGAAATCAATATTCTTATTGATCCAGTAGCAACGCAAGAGCTATTTCTAACAACCCATGGGGATGGAGGAAGGTCCGGAAAAGGGAAAGCAGACAGGATCAGAGGGAAAAACCAAATGAACTAATCCTTTATCCTCGTTGAACCTTTACCTCCGGGGCTTATGAGAGAAAAGGCTGTCCTAGTTTTGCTGCGATAAAAGTGGTTCTTAGGATTCCTACGAATAAAGGAATGATCACAACACGCGGTGACTCTTCTCCACATTTAATTACCAAAGGAGGCGTAGGTTGTAGAGAAGGGCCTCAGCCCCTCTCACTCACCACCAGGAGCTGGCTTCGGCCGGAAGCTGGGCCCAGCTGGACAGCAGAGCAGCGGCAAGCAGCAGCAGGCTGGGCATGGTGAGCCTCGGCCTCCGCCCTCCCCAGTGCCCTGGGAAGACCCCAGGGGTGGTCGGCTTCCGAAATGGGGCTCCCTGGAGAAGACAGAATGGAGGGAGAATCAATGTGGAGATGCAGCCAATGAGGCAGGACAGGGGGCGAGGAGGAGGGGGGGCGCACCAAAGATGAGCTGGGGGGGGTCTAAGGTCAAGGTCTGCTCCCCCCCACAAAAAGATTCAGCCTCTTTCCATCCTCCATCTCCTACTGCTACTCTTCTCACCAGGGGAGCGCTTTTGTGTCTCTTACCCCAAACTGTGGGAACCCTATCCAGGACCTCATTCCAAAGGAAACAATGAGCCGGGAAACCAGAAGAGAGAAATGAAAACAAGTCATTTCCAGGACAGAGCGTGCTCCAGGTAGCATCAAGGGAGATGCTTCGGTTGCTGCCGCGCACACCTGTCCTTCCAGAACATCCAGAGAAACCAGGGCATCATCCACTCCTCCCTGTACGTCTCACTCCAGCCAGAGCTCTCCTTCATGGACTAAGAACTGTGGGTGAGTTGGCTTTGCCTACAGCCAAATAGGAGTCTTCCCTCCCAATCTGTACCCTTCTCACTCCAAGGAAGTCTCCACATCCCAGCCCTTGTTTACCAGGAACAGAGCAGACAGAAGGGCGAGGACTTTGCACTTTCACCGGGCAACTTCTCTGAGAAGTGCCATGTGCCCCTGAAGCTCCCTCGGGTGAGGTGGTCTCTTCCTAGGTGGCCTCCTTCCCCTCCTCTGCGCTGTGGCCCTCCAGGGGCGGCCAGGAGCACAGACCCCAACAGTGAGCTCTTGGTCTGCAGCCCTGGCCTCAAAGGTCTGTGTCGAGGACGCATCTTCCAGAACCAACAACCCCTTCCCTTGTAGTTCCAGAGCTTCCCACATCTTTGCCTATGCTTTTTGTGACTCACGCCTGTGCCTGTATCCCCGAAAGAGCACCTTTCCTCCAGCCCTTGGAAACAAACGGAAAATCCTTGCTTCTGGAACCCAGAGCAGATCTGTAAAAACACGCCTCCTCCCACTCACCCCCACCTCGTTTCCCCCTTAGCTTCCATCCAGGGCGTGACCCCACATCTCCAATGAATCTTCTTCCCAGGACCCCTTAACACCTCCAACTCTACACGCGGGCGCACACCCTGGCGCGCGCTCCCAGCCCCCTCCCCACCCCGTCTCACCGCGGAGCTCCCGCAGCCCTGGGTCTCCGGGCTCTCCGGGAGGGGGCGGCAGGGGCTTCGCGTCATCAGCCTAGGAGATATTTTTGTCCTGGGGCCACCAAGAGAGGAAGGTGGCCTGAACAGGATCCAGGGAAGCTGGGCCACAGCCTGGTCCCCACCCCCTTTTGGTTTTTCTTCTTGAGGTCTCAGCTGGGGCGGGAGCACCAACAGGCAGGTGTGTGGGGCCGGCAGGGGGCAGATCAAAGAAGAAACTTGCTCCTTCCCCTTTGTCATGCAGAGCCAGCTCGGAAATGATCCGGCCTCTAGCGCGGCCGACTAACAGCTCCCCACACCCTGCTTTCCTAACAGACCTCTCCTCCTCTAAAGGATGCCCCCTCCCCCTCTACCCTCTACCCCCCATAAATCCTCCCCGTCCCTCAGGGCAGGAGGTCTGTGAATGCACCGACTGGAACCAAGAGAGATGGAGCAGAGATAGGGCCGGCACCAGAAGCTAATGGCTTTATGGAGGGGAGGGAACCAGGTCCAGAGTGGGGAGGACCAGAGAAGAGCTTCAAAGGGTTTCCTTGTGCAAACATCCTCAACTCCACCTACCAGTCCTTCTTGGGGACTGAGGAGTCAGAGCTGCCCCCATTCCCTGTGGTCCTCGTCCCTCCCCCACACCTACCCTCCCACCACCGCTCCTCCCGCCTGCCCCACATACACCCTCACACGTTTCCACTGCCAGAGAGCTGAGTTCTGTCTCCCAACGGGTGACACTTCTTATCCCCGGGGATGCCCTCCTCACACCAGCGTCTCTCACTTCTGCCACACCTTTCCCTCAAGCTCCTGTGAAATCTTTCTGGTTCTGCAACTCCTAGGTTCAACTGAGGACACATGGTGGGGGGGGGCACGGTTTCTGAGCCAAGGACAGGAGTCCCTGCCTGCTAACGGTCACTGTGGCTTTGACTCCCCAGTGACAGGCCAGCCAGGGCCAAACTTCCCAAGAGCTGCTAATCCCGCCCCTCGGTGCTTCACAAACATAAACGGAGACAGGGCTCACTGCCCCGCTGTTCCCACCACGCTGTGCTTTCCATCAAACTTTCAGCTCATTAAAAAAATATTTTAAAAACTTTAAAAAGAAGGGGAAGAAAAGACTGCCGCAAGTGTGGTGACTTCTTTCTCTGCCTTCCAGGAAGGTGGCCCCTGGCATTGCACGTTATCCCCATCCCCCGCCCCATGACAACCCCTCAGGATGCTCTGTCAGGATGCGGGCAGATGTCACAGAGCCCAAAGGGCCAGCTCTCTGCCCTGGCTTACATTCTTTTTTTTTTTTTTTTTTTAAGGATTTTTTATTATATTATGTTAGTCACCATACAGTACATCCCCGGTTTCCGATGTAAAGCTCGATGATTCATTAGTTGCGTATAACGCCCAGTGCACCATGCAATACGTGCCCTCCTTACCACCCATCACCAGTCTATCCCATTCCCCCACCCCCCTCCCCTCTGAGAGACTATGGACTATGAGAAACAAACTGAGCGCCCTGGCTTACATTTTTGGCTTTCCTTGTGTGGAGCTGGGAGGAGAAAAGACTCGTGGTTGGTTTCATCAGCATGGGCAGCATGGAAACTTCTGGCCTGCGCCCAGCTGGGGTAGAGGGAAGCTGGGTGGGGATGGATGCTTTGGCTTTAACGAGTGGGACACATTGAAAGCTCTGTTTGTGGGTCACAGGTGAGTTTTACAGCAGGGCTCAACCAGGGGAGGCTCTCCTTTGTGTAGGAAGAAAAACCTAGTAAATACGGAAAAGACAGGGGGTTCCTTGTGTTGCCTTTCGTCATAACTACAGATTTCCTCAGAGAATGAAAGCATCTCCCCTTCCTAGGAGGGGTGAATGCCATATCAAACACAGCAAACACAGTGAAGCATGGGGGACTCCAGGGTCCCTGTCCTTCAGTGGTAGAGGGTCAGGGAGGGGGAAGATGCCTCCAGAGGGCCAGAAGGAGCTGGTCAGACATCTGCTCTGCCCTACTTCTTCAGTCAGTTATTTGTTTATTCATTAAAGTCATTAATCAAAGGTGCACTGGGGGCCTCGTCTGTGCCAGTTACTGCTTTAGGGCCAGAGACACGGCAGCAAACGAGTAAACGCCTCCTGTGTTAGGTCCAGTGAATACTGGAAGGAGAAGGAAAGCCGGGACAAGAGCGGTAAAGGGTGATAGCGTACATTGCTTGGGGTCCTGTAGGGAAAGCCAGACTCTGAATTATCTGCCCAGCCTACCTCTCTTCAAGCTGCTGTGGAGATAGGGAGGTGTCAGGGCTGTGACCCCACATCCCAGACCCCACTGTGCCATGTCCCTTACTGAGACTGTGATGCCGGCTTTCCCACCACAACCGAAAGGGTACAAATTTGAAGACAGGGCTCCAAGTCCTCTTCCTTTCCTTCCTTTTTTTGGATCTGGTCACCAATTTTCATTCCCTTAAGCAGTTAGCCCGGAGGTAGGAGCCCAAGGAGAGAGATGCCGGCAAGAGGGGCTGACCCCAGCCAGTCTGTCCTCAAAGGAACACCCCTGTGCTTCCACACACACCTCAGAGCAGTGCCACCATGAAGACCCCACACACACGGCAAGGACTTTGACAAGGTCATTAGGGGTTCACAAAAGCCACCACCGGATGCTCAAGACTGACCTCCCCCAGAGCCCAAGAACTCAAGCAAGGTATGAGTCGCACATGAAATGGTGTCACATCCCACACCTGCCCCGTTGCCCCAGACAGGTACCCTCACACCCAGAAAGCTACCCAGAAATAACCCACAGCCTCCATGGGAGCCTTTTCCTGGTTGCCACTGACTAATTCTTTCTGTGCGACGCAAGGAGGAGCTATGGAATGTGTGATTAAAAAATACATTTGCAGGGGCGCCTGGGTGGCACAGCGGTTAAGCGTCTGCCTTCGGCTCAGGGCATGATCCTGGCGTTATGGGATCAAGCCCCACATCAGGCGCTTCCGCTATGAGCCTGCTTCTTCCTCTCCCACTCCCCCAGCTTGTGTTCCCTCTCTCGCTGGCTGTCTCTATCTCTATCGAATAAATAAATAAAATCTTAAAAAAAAAAATACATTTGCAGGGCGCCTAGCTGGCTCAGTCACTAAAACATACGACTCTTGATCTCGGGGTTGTGAGTTCGAGCTGGGGCGTGGAACCTACTTAAAAAAAATACCTTTCCAATTTTGTTAACGTTCCCGACATAACAAGATAGACACTGTTAGCAATCTTTGGGAAGGGAATGTCTCCCTTTGTGAACTTCTGGCTACACGGCTGCCGCAGTGTCTGCCAGTGATTCGATGATTTCCATGGGAGTGGGGGCAGGTGGGTGAGGAGCAAGAGAGATGGAGCCTTTGGCCACTTCATTTCCACCACTGTAGAAAAAGGTTCTTACTCTTTCTTTTTCTTTTCTTTATGTGGGCTCCACACCCAGCATGGAGCCCAATGAGGGGCTTGAACTCATGACCCCAAGATCAAGAGTCAGACACTTAACTGACTGAGCCACCCAGGTGCCTCAAGAAGGATTCTTTATGGATCTCAAAACACTTGACAAACACTTCCTAAATTGCACTCAGGTTCACTAATTTCCTTCCCTATCTTCAGATAAGTGTTCGCCCTCCTTATACCTGTTCGTACCTCTGAACACCAGAGTAGTCCTCCGTGGTCTAACCCAATGGCTCCACACCAGTTTTCCTGAAACACTAATCACGCGCCCTAATATTCTCATTGGAAGACTTACAGTGGTTCCCAGCTCTTCAACCATTCTAAACTTCCCAGGCTGGCCTCACTTTAATCTCGTTCTCCTCCTGAAATTCCCGCGTTGGGGTCTCTTTTCCAATCTCCCCCTGCTTCTAGAACGAGCTCTGCTTTCCCCCCACGCCCTCATTCTGGCTCTCCCCCCAGGGATGCTTTCTCGTCTCCAACGATACTTCCAAGTCCATGCTCAAGATTCACCTCCTCCATAAAACTGTCTTTGATTAATCCCACACGATGAAAATCTTTCCATTCACTTGGTATTTCCTTGGCACTTGTGAGGACCCCATCCCACACAGGCTGCCTTGGAACTGTGCATATTTCTTTGAGTAGATGCAAAGTTTCCCGAACGTACAAACTTACCTCCCCTACTTCCTCTGTATGCACCACTGTGCCTAGTATAGTTTTACTAGACAATAATAAATGGCTCTTGATAACCAGTGATAATACTTGATGTTAGAGCACCCCCTACATGCATTGAGCCAAATATTTTACATCCAGTTTTCTCATTTAATCTCCACTAAAATTCTATGTGGTCTATGCCACTATTATCCTCGTGTTGAATATAGGAAAACTAAAGCATAAAGAGGTTAAGACACTTGCTCATTCAGCAATTGAATGGTAGACCCTGGCTTGGAATCCAGATCTTTCTACACCTCCCCATGGTTGGTAGTCCCCCCATCACTGGAACATAACACCTTCTCCACTCTGTTTCTCTTCTTTTCACCATTGCCCTGTTACTAAGGCTGTGACTAGTAGGACTGTCAGGTAATAACATCCCGATTTATAGGAAGTAGTGCAAAAAGCAATGTTTATCAAAAAAAAAAAAAAAAAAAAAAAAAATAGAG